>NW_026894139.1:0-185942 GCF_032452875.1 Bos javanicus | reverse complement strand
CTTTGATCATGCTGATCACGTGGCTATCATGCACTGATCACGTGGCTGTCATACACTGATCATGTGGCTGATCAGGCAATGATCGCGTAGCTACCATGTACTGATCACGTGACTGATCATGCACTGATCACGTAATTGATCATGCACTGATCATGTGGCTGATCATGCACTGATCACGTGGCTGATCATACACTGATCACATAACTGATCATGCACTGATCACGTGGCTGATCATGCACTGATCACGTGGCTATCATGCACTGATCACGTGGCTGGACATACACTGATCACGTGCCTGGTCATGCACTGATCACGTGGCTGATCATGCACTGATCACGTGACTGATCATGCACTGATCTCGTGTCTGATCATGCACTGATCACGTGGCTATCATGCACTGCTCACGTGGCTGATCATGCCATGATCACGCAGCTACCATGTACTGGTCACATGACTGATCATGCACTGATCACGTGACTGATCATGCAGTGATCACGTGGCTATCATGAACTACTCACGTGGCTGATCATGCAATGATCATGTAGCTACCATGTACAGGTCACGTGAATGATCATACAGCCATCAGGTGACTGATCATGCACTGATCACGTGGCTATCATGCACGGATCACGAGACTGATCATGCACTGTTCACGTCTATATCATGCACTGATCACATGACTGCCCGTGCACTGATCACGTGGATGATCATACACTAATCTTGTGACAGATCATGCACTGATCACGTGGCTGATCATGCACTGATACCGTGACTGAGCATGGACTGATCACATGACTATCATGTAGTGATCACGTGACTTAATGGCGCTGATCATGTGACTGATCATGCGCTGATCATGTTTGCTATCATACACTGATCATGTGCCTCTGGAGGCAATAAACAAAGAGCTGAGTAGGCGCACGAATCAAACAGTCAGCAGGCAATAATCATGGAACTCAGGTGTGAGGAATCATGCTGCTCAGCTGGCAATAATCAAGCAGCTGAGCAGGCAGGAATTCGCAGCACAGCTGGCAATTGTCAAGCAGATGACAGGCAGGAATCGTGCAGCTCAGCTGGCAATTGTCAAGCAGATGAGCAGACAGTAATCACGCAGCTCAGCAGGCCCAGATCACGTGACTGAGCATGCACTGTTCACGTGGCTGATCATACACTGATCACGTGATGATCATGCACTGATCACTTGGATATCATGCACTGATCACGTGGCTGATCATACACTGTTCACGTGTCTGACCATGCACTGATCACGTGGCTGATCATACACTGCTCACGTAACTGATCATGCACTGATCACGTGGCTATCATGCACTGATCACGTGGCTGATCATGCACTGTTCCGCGGCTATGCACTGTCACGTGACTATCATGCACTGATCCGTGGCTATCATGCACTGATCACGTGGCTGACATGCACTGTTCACGTGGCTGATCACACACCTGTCACGTGACATATCATGCACTGATCACGTGGCACTCATGCACTGATCACGTGGCTGATCATACTCTGCTCACGTAACTCATGCACACATCACGTGGCTATCATGCACTGCTCACGTGGCTCGTCATGGAATGATCACGTAGCTACCATATACTGGTAACGTGACTGATCATGCAAAGATCACGTAAATGATCATGCACTGTTCACGTGACTGATCATGTACTGATCACGTGACTGATCATGCACTGACCACGTGGCTATCATGCTCTGCTCACGTGGCTGATCATGCAACGATCACGTAGCAACCATGTACTGGTCACGTGACTGATCATGCACTGATCACGTAATTGATCCTGCACTGATCACGTGGCTCATCATGCACTGATCACGTGGCTGATCACACATGTATCACGTGACTGATCATGCACTGATCCCGTGGCTCTCATGCACTGATCACGTGGCTGTCATGCACTGATCACGTGGATATCATGCACTGATCACGTGGCTGATCACACACGTATCACATGACTGATCATGCACTGATCACGTGGCTATCATGCACTGATCACGTGGCTATCATGCACTGATCACGTGGCTGATCAGGCAATGATCACGTAGCTACCATGTACTGGTCACGTAACTGATCATGCACTGAGCACGTAATTGATCATGCACTGATCACGTGGCTGATCATGCACTGATCACGTGGCTGATCATACACTGATCACATAACTGATCATGCACTGATCACGTGACTGATCATGCACTGATCACGTGGCTATCATGCACTGATCACTTGGCTGGACATGCACTGATCACGTGACTGGTCATGCACTGATCACGTGGCTGATCATGCACTGATCACGTGACTGATCATGCACTGATCTCGTGTCTGATCATGCACTGATCACGTGGCTATCATGCACTGCTCACGTGGCTGATCATGCCATGATCACGCAGCTACCATGTACTGGTCACATGACTGATCATGCACTGATCACGTGACTGATCATGCAGTGATCACGTGGCTATCATGAACTACTCACGTGGCTGATCATGCAATGATCATGTAGCTACCATGTACAGGTCACGTGAATGATCATACACCCATCAGGTGACTGATCATGCACTGATCACGTGGCTATCATGCACGGATCACGAGACTGATCATGCACTGTTCACGTCTATATCATGCACTGATCACATGACTGCCCGTGCACTGATCACGTGGATGATCATACACTAATCTTGTGACAGATCATGCACTGATCACGTGGCTGATCATGCACTGATACCGTGACTGAGCATGGACTGATCACATGACTATCATGTAGTGATCACGTGACTTAATGGCGCTGATCATGTGACTGATCATGCGCTGATCATGTTTGCTATCATACACTGATCATGTGCCTCTGGAGGCAATAAACAAAGAGCTGAGTAGGCACGAATCAAACAGTCAGCAGGCAATAATCATGGAACTCAGGTGTGAGGAATCATGCTGCTCAGCTGGCAATAATCAAGCAGCTGAGCAGGCAGGAATTACGCAGCACAGCTGGCAATTGTCAAGCAGATGACAGGCAGGAATCGTGCAGCTCAGCTGGCAATTGTCAAGCAGATGAGCAGACAGTAATCACGCAGCTCAGCAGGCCCAGATCACGTGACTGAGCATGCACTGTTCACGTGGCTGATCATACACTGATCACGTGATGATCATGCACTGATCACTTGGATATCATGCACTGATCACGTGGCTGATCATACACTGTTCACGTGTCTGACCATGCACTGATCACGTGGCTGATCATACACTGCTCACGTAACTGATCATGCACTGATCACGTGGCTATCATGCACTGATCACGTGGCTGAACATGCACTGTTCACGTGGCTGATCACACACCTGTCACGTGACATATCATGCACTGATCACGTGGCACTCATGCACTGATCACGTGGCTGATCATACTCTGCTCACGTAACTCATGCACACATCACGTGGCTATCATGCACTGCTCACGTGGCTCGTCATGGAATGATCACGTAGCAACCATATACTGGTAACGTGACTGATCATGCAAAGATCACGTAAATGATCATGCACTGTTCACGTGACTGATCATGTACTGATCACGTGACTGATCATGCACTGACCACGTGGCTATCATGCTCTGCTCACGTGGCTGATCATGCAGCGATCACGTAGCAACCATGTACTGGTCACGTGACTGATCATGCACTGATCACGTAATTGATCCTGCACTGATCACGTGGCTCATCATGCACTGATCACGTGGCTGATCACACATGTATCACGTGACTGATCATGCACTGATCCCGTGGCTCTCATGCACTGATCACGTGGCTGTCATGCACTGATCACGTGGATATCATGCACTGATCACGTGGCTGATCATACACTGCTCACGTAACTGATCATGCACTGATCACGTGGCTATCATGCACTGATCACGTGGCTGATCATGCACTGTTCACGTGGCTGATCACACACCTGTCACGTGACATATCATGCACTGATCACGTGGCACTCATGCACTGATCACGTGGCTGATCATACTCTGATCACGTAACTCATGCACACATCACGTGGCTATCATGCACTGCTCCGTGGCTCGTCATGCAATGATCACGTAGCAACCATATACTGGTCACGTGACTGATCATGCAAAGATCACGTAAATGATCATGCACTGTTCACGTGACTGATCATGTACTGATCACGTGACTGATCATGCACTGACCACGTGGCTATCATGCTCTGCTCACGTGGCTGATCATGCAACGATCACGTAGCAACCATGTACTGGTCACGTGACTGATCATGCACTGATCACGTAATTGATCCTGCACTGATCACGTGGCTCATCATGCACTGATCACGTGGCTGATCACACTGTATCACGTGACTGATCATGCACTGATCACCGTGGCTCTCATGCACTGATCACGTGGCTGTCATGCACTGATCACGTGGATATCATGCACTGATCATGTGGCTGATCACACACGTATCACGTGACTGATCATGCACTGATCACGTGGCTATCATGCACTGATCACGTGGCTATCATGCACTGATCACGTGGCTTATCAGGCAATGATCACGTAGCTACCATGTACTGGTCACGTAACTGATCATGCACTGAGCACGTAATTGATCATGCACTGATCATGTGGCTGATCATGCACTGATCACGTGGCTGATCATACACTGATCACATAACTGATCATGCACTGATCACGTGACTGATCATGCACTGATCACGTGGCTATCATGCACTGATCACTTGGCTGGACATACACTGATCACGTGCCTGGTCATGCACTGATCACGTGGCTGATCATGCACTGATCACGTGACTGATCATGCACTGATCACGTGACTGATCATGCACTGATCTCGTGTCTGATCATGCACTGATCACGTGGCTATCATGCACTGCTCACGTGGCTGATCATGCCATGATCACGCAGCTACCATGTACTGGTCACATGACTGATCATGCACTGATCACGTGACTGATCATGCAGTGATCACGTGGCTATCATGAACTACTCACGTGGCTGATCATGCAATGATCATGTAGCTACCATGTACAGGTCACGTGAATGATCATACACCCATCAGGTGACTGATCATGCACTGATCACGTGGCTATCATGCACTGATCACGAGACTGATCATGCACTGTTCACGTCTATATCATGCACTGATCACATGACTGCCCGTGCACTGATCACGTGGATGATCATACACTAATCTTGTGACAGATCATGCACTGATCACGTGGCTGATCATGCACTGATACCGTGACTGAGCATGGACTGATCACATGACTATCATGTAGTGATCACGTGACTTAATGGCGCTGATCATGTGACTGATCATGCGCTGATCATGTTTGCTATCATACACTGATCATGTGCCTCTGGAGGCAATAAACAAAGAGCTGAGTAGGCACGAATCAAACAGTCAGCAGGCAATAATCATGGAACTCAGGTGTGAGGAATCATGCTGCTCAGCTGGCAATAATCAAGCAGCTGAGCAGGCAGGAATTACGCAGCACAGCTGGCAATTGTCAAGCAGATGACAGGCAGGAATCGTGCAGCTCAGCTGGCAATTGTCAAGCAGATGAGCAGACAGTAATCACGCAGCTCAGCAGGCCCAGATCACGTGACTGAGCATGCACTGTTCACGTGGCTGATCATACACTGATCACGTGATGATCATGCACTGATCACTTGGATATCATGCACTGATCACGTGGCTGATCATACACTGTTCACGTGTCTGACCATGCACTGATCACGTGGCTGATCATACACTGCTCACGTAACTGATCATGCACTGATCACGTGGCTATCATGCACTGATCACGTGGCTGAACATGCACTGTTCACGTGGCTGATCACACACCTGTCACGTGACATATCATGCACTGATCACGTGGCACTCATGCACTGATCACGTGGCTGATCATACTCTGCTCACGTAACTCATGCACACATCACGTGGCTATCATGCACTGCTCACGTGGCTCGTCATGGAATGATCACGTAGCAACCATATACTGGTAACGTGACTGATCATGCAAAGATCACGTAAATGATCATGCACTGTTCACGTGACTGATCATGTACTGATCACGTGACTGATCATGCACTGACCACGTGGCTATCATGCTCTGCTCACGTGGCTGATCATGCAACGATCACGTAGCAACCATGTACTGGTCACGTGACTGATCATGCACTGATCACGTAATTGATCCTGCACTGATCACGTGGCTCATCATGCACTGATCACGTGGCTGATCACACATGTATCACGTGACTGATCATGCACTGATCCCGTGGCTCTCATGCACTGATCACGTGGCTGTCATGCACTGATCACGTGGATATCATGCACTGATCATGTGGCTGATCACACACGTATCACATGACTGATCATGCACTGATCACGTGGCTATCATGCACTGATCACGTGGCTATCATGCACTGATCACGTGGCTTATCAGGCAATGATCACGTAGCTACCATGTACTGGTCACGTAACTGATCATGCACTGAGCACGTAATTGATCATGCACTGATCATGTGGCTGATCATGCACTGATCACGTGGCTGATCATACACTGATCACATAACTGATCATGCACTGATCACGTGACTGATCATGCACTGATCACGTGGCTATCATGCACTGATCACTTGGCTGGACATACACTGATCACGTGCCTGGTCATGCACTGATCACGTGGCTGATCATGCACTGATCACGTGACTGATCATGCACTGATCTCGTGTCTGATCATGCACTGATCACGTGGCTATCATGCACTGCTCACGTGGCTGATCATGCCATGATCACGCAGCTACCATGTACTGGTCACGTGACTGATCATGCACTGATCACGTGACTGATCATGCAGTGATCACGTGGCTATCATGAACTACTCACGTGGCTGATCATGCAATGATCATGTAGCTACCATGTACAGGTCACGTGAATGATCATACACCCATCAGGTGACTGATCATGCACTGATCACGTGGCTATCATGCACTGATCACGAGACTGATCATGCACTGTTCACGTCTATATCATGCACTGATCACATGACTGCCCGTGCACTGATCACGTGGATGATCATACACTAATCTTGTGACAGATCATGCACTGATCACGTGGCTGATCATGCACTGATACCGTGACTGAGCATGGACTGATCACATGACTATCATGTAGTGATCACGTGACTTAATGGCGCTGATCATGTGACTGATCATGCGCTGATCATGTTTGCTATCATACACTGATCATGTGCCTCTGGAGGCAATAAACAAAGAGCTGAGTAGGCACGAATCAAACAGTCAGCAGGCAATAATCATGGAACTCAGGTGTGAGGAATCATGCTGCTCAGCTGGCAATAATCAAGCAGCTGAGCAGGCAGGAATTACGCAGCACAGCTGGCAATTGTCAAGCAGATGACAGGCAGGAATCGTGCAGCTCAGCTGGCAATTGTCAAGCAGATGAGCAGACAGTAATCACGCAGCTCAGCAGGCCCAGATCACGTGACTGAGCATGCACTGTTCACGTGGCTGATCATACACTGATCACGTGATGATCATGCACTGATCACTTGGATATCATGCACTGATCACGTGGCTGATCATACACTGTTCACGTGTCTGACCATGCACTGATCACGTGGCTGATCATACACTGCTCACGTAACTGATCATGCACTGATCACGTGGCTATCATGCACTGATCACGTGGCTGAACATGCACTGTTCACGTGGCTGATCACACACCTGTCACGTGACATATCATGCACTGATCACGTGGCACTCATGCACTGATCACGTGGCTGATCATACTCTGCTCACGTAACTCATGCACACATCACGTGGCTATCATGCACTGCTCACGTGGCTCGTCATGGAATGATCACGTAGCAACCATATACTGGTAACGTGACTGATCATGCAAAGATCACGTAAATGATCATGCACTGTTCACGTGACTGATCATGTACTGATCACGTGACTGATCATGCACTGACCACGTGGCTGATCATGCTCTGCTCACGTGGCTGATCATGCAACGATCACGTAGCAACCATGTACTGGTCACGTGACTGATCATGCACTGATCACGTAATTGATCCTGCACTGATCACGTGGCTCATCATGCACTGATCACGTGGCTGATCACACATGTATCACGTGACTGATCATGCACTGATCCCGTGGCTCTCATGCACTGATCACGTGGCTGTCATGCACTGATCACGTGGATATCATGCACTGATCACGTGGCTGATCACACACTGCTCACGTGACTGATCATGCACTGATCACGTGGCTATCATGCACTGATCACGTGGCTGATCATGCACTGATCACGTGGCTGATCACACACCTGTCACGTGACATATCATGCACTGATCACGTGGCACTCATGCACTGATCACGTGACTGATCATGCTCTGATCACGTAACTCATGCACATCACGTGGCTATCATGCACTGATCACGTGGCTCGTCATGCACTGATCACGTAGCAACCATATACTGATCACGTGACTGATCATGCAAAGATCACGTAAATGATCATGCACTGTTCACGTGACTGATCATGCACTGATCACGTGACTGATCATGCACTGACCACGTGGCTATCATGCTCTGCTCACGTGGCTGATCATGCAACGATCACGTAGCAACCATGTACTGGTCACGTGACTGATCATGCACTGATCACGTAATTGATCATGCACTGATCACGTGGCTCATCATGCACTGATCACGTGGCTGATCACACATGTATCACGTGACTGATCATGCACTGATCCCGTGGCTGTCATGCACTGATCACGTGGCTGTCATGCACTGATCACGTGGATATCATGCACTGATCACGTGGCTGATCACACACGTATCACGTGACTGATCATGCACTGATCACGTGGCTATCATGCACTGATCACGTGGCTATCATGCACTGATCACGTGGCTTATCAGGCAATGATCACGTAGCTGTACTGGTCACGACTGATCGCATGACGCATAATTGATCATGCACTGATCACGTGACTGATCATGCACTGATCACGTGGCTGATCATGCACTGATCACGTAACTGATCATGCACTGATCACGTGACTGATCATGCACTGATCACGTGGCTATCATGCACTGATCATGACTATACACTGATCACGTGGCTGTCATGCACTGATCACGTGGCTGATCATGCACTGATCACGTGGCTGATCATGCACTGATCACGTGACTGATCATGCACTGATCACGTGCTGATCATGCACTGATCACGTGGCTATCATGCACTGCTCACGTGGCTGATCATGCCATGATCACGCAGCTACCATGTACTGGTCACATGACTGATCATGCACTGATCACGTGACTGATCATGCAGTGATCACGTGGCTATCATGAACTACTCACGTGGCTGATCATGCAATGATCATGTAGCTACCATGTACAGGTCACGTGAATGATCATACACCCATCAGGTGACTGATCATGCACTGATCACGTGGCTATCATGCACTGATCACGAGACTGATCATGCACTGTTCACGTCTATATCATGCACTGATCACATGACTGCCCGTGCACTGATCACGTGGATGATCATACACTAATCTTGTGACAGATCATGCACTGATCACGTGGCTGATCATGCACTGATACCGTGACTGAGCATGGACTGATCACATGACTATCATGTAGTGATCACGTGACTTAATGGCGCTGATCATGTGACTGATCATGCGCTGATCATGTTTGCTATCATACACTGATCATGTGCCTCTGGAGGCAATAAACAAAGAGCTGAGTAGGCACGAATCAAACAGTCAGCAGGCAATAATCATGGAACTCAGGTGTGAGGAATCATGCTGCTCAGCTGGCAATAATCAAGCAGCTGAGCAGGCAGGAATTACGCAGCACAGCTGGCAATTGTCAAGCAGATGACAGGCAGGAATCGTGCAGCTCAGCTGGCAATTGTCAAGCAGATGAGCAGACAGTAATCACGCAGCTCAGCAGGCCCAGATCACGTGACTGAGCATGCACTGTTCACGTGGCTGATCATACACTGATCACGTGATGATCATGCACTGATCACTTGGATATCATGCACTGATCACGTGGCTGATCATACACTGTTCACGTGTCTGACCATGCACTGATCACGTGGCTGATCATACACTGCTCACGTAACTGATCATGCACTGATCACGTGGCTATCATGCACTGATCACGTGGCTGAACATGCACTGTTCACGTGGCTGATCACACACCTGTCACGTGACATATCATGCACTGATCACGTGGCACTCATGCACTGATCACGTGGCTGATCATACTCTGCTCACGTAACTCATGCACACATCACGTGGCTATCATGCACTGCTCACGTGGCTCGTCATGGAATGATCACGTAGCAACCATATACTGGTAACGTGACTGATCATGCAAAGATCACGTAAATGATCATGCACTGTTCACGTGACTGATCATGTACTGATCACGTGACTGATCATGCACTGACCACGTGGCTATCATGCTCTGCTCACGTGGCTGATCATGCAACGATCACGTAGCAACCATGTACTGGTCACGTGACTGATCATGCACTGATCACGTAATTGATCCTGCACTGATCACGTGGCTCATCATGCACTGATCACGTGGCTGATCACACATGTATCACGTGACTGATCATGCACTGATCCCGTGGCTCTCATGCACTGATCACGTGGCTGTCATGCACTGATCACGTGGATATCATGCACTGATCACGTGGCTGATCACACACGTATCACATGACTGATCATGCACTGATCACGTGGCTATCATGCACTGATCACGTGGCTATCATGCACTGATCACGTGGCTGATCAGGCAATGATCACGTGGCTACCATGTACTGGTCACGTGACTGATCATGCACTGATCACGTAATTGATCATGCACTGATCATGTGGCTGATCATGCACTGATCACGTGGCTGATCATACACTGATCACATAACTGATCATGCACTGATCACGTGACTGATCATGCACTGATCAGCGTGGCTATCATGCACTGATCACGTGGCTGGATCATACACTGATCACGTGACTGATCATGCACTGATCACGTGGCTGATCATGCACTGATCACGTGACTGATCATGCACTGATCTCGTGTCTGATCATGCACTGATCACGTGGCTGATCATGCACTGATCACGTGACTGATCATGCAGTGATCACGTGGCTATCATGAACTACTCACGTGGCTGATCATGCAATGATCATGTAGCTACCATGTACAGGTCACGTGAATGATCATACACCCATCAGGTGACTGATCATGCACTGATCACGTGGCTATCATGCACTGATCACGAGACTGATCATGCACTGTTCACGTCTATATCATGCACTGATCACATGACTGCCCGTGCACTGATCACGTGGATGATCATACACTAATCTTGTGACAGATCATGCACTGATCACGTGGCTGATCATGCACTGATACCGTGACTGAGCATGGACTGATCACATGACTATCATGTAGTGATCACGTGACTTAATGGCGCTGATCATGTGACTGATCATGCGCTGATCATGTTTGCTATCATACACTGATCATGTGCCTCTGGAGGCAATAAACAAAGAGCTGAGTAGGCACGAATCAAACAGTCAGCAGGCAATAATCATGGAACTCAGGTGTGAGGAATCATGCTGCTCAGCTGGCAATAATCAAGCAGCTGAGCAGGCAGGAATTACGCAGCACAGCTGGCAATTGTCAAGCAGATGACAGGCAGGAATCGTGCAGCTCAGCTGGCAATTGTCAAGCAGATGAGCAGACAGTAATCACGCAGCTCAGCAGGCCCAGATCACGTGACTGAGCATGCACTGTTCACGTGGCTGATCATACACTGATCACGTGATGATCATGCACTGATCACTTGGATATCATGCACTGATCACGTGGCTGATCATACACTGTTCACGTGTCTGACCATGCACTGATCACGTGGCTGATCATACACTGCTCACGTAACTGATCATGCACTGATCACGTGGCTATCATGCACTGATCACGTGGCTGAACATGCACTGTTCACGTGGCTGATCACACACCTGTCACGTGACATATCATGCACTGATCACGTGGCACTCATGCACTGATCACGTGGCTGATCATACTCTGCTCACGTAACTCATGCACACATCACGTGGCTATCATGCACTGCTCACGTGGCTCGTCATGGAATGATCACGTAGCAACCATATACTGGTAACGTGACTGATCATGCAAAGATCACGTAAATGATCATGCACTGTTCACGTGACTGATCATGTACTGATCACGTGACTGATCATGCACTGACCACGTGGCTATCATGCTCTGCTCACGTGGCTGATCATGCACAGATCACGTAGCAACCATGTACTGGTCACGTGACTGATCATGCACTGATCACGTAATTGATCCTGCACTGATCACGTGGCTCATCATGCACTGATCCGTGGCTGATCACACATGTATCACGTGACTGATCATGCACTGATCCCGTGGCTCTCATGCACTGATCACGTGGCTGTCATGCACTGATCACGTGGATATCATGCACTGATCATGTGGCTGATCACACACGTATCACATGACTGATCATGCACTGATCACGTGGCTATCATGCACTGATCACGTGGCTGATCATGCACTGATCACGTGGCTGATCATGCACTGATCACGTGGCTGATCATGCACTGATCACGTGACTGATCATGCACTGATCACGTGGCTATCATGCACTGATCACTTGGCTGGACATACACTGATCACGTGCCTGGTCATGCACTGATCACGTGGCTGATCATGCACTGATCACGTGACTGATCATGCACTGATCTCGTGTCTGATCATGCACTGATCACGTGGCTATCATGCACTGCTCACGTGGCTGATCATGCCATGATCACGCAGCTACCATGTACTGGTCACATGACTGATCATGCACTGATCACGTGACTGATCATGCAGTGATCACGTGGCTATCATGAACTACTCACGTGGCTGATCATGCAATGATCATGTAGCTACCATGTACAGGTCACGTGAATGATCATACACCCATCAGGTGACTGATCATGCACTGATCACGTGGCTATCATGCACTGATCACGAGACTGATCATGCACTGTTCACGTCTATATCATGCACTGATCACATGACTGCCCGTGCACTGATCACGTGGATGATCATACACTAATCTTGTGACAGATCATGCACTGATCACGTGGCTGATCATGCACTGATACCGTGACTGAGCATGGACTGATCACATGACTATCATGTAGTGATCACGTGACTTAATGGCGCTGATCATGTGACTGATCATGCGCTGATCATGTTTGCTATCATACACTGATCATGTGCCTCTGGAGGCAATAAACAAAGAGCTGAGTAGGCACGAATCAAACAGTCAGCAGGCAATAATCATGGAACTCAGGTGTGAGGAATCATGCTGCTCAGCTGGCAATAATCAAGCAGCTGAGCAGGCAGGAATTACGCAGCACAGCTGGCAATTGTCAAGCAGATGACAGGCAGGAATCGTGCAGCTCAGCTGGCAATTGTCAAGCAGATGAGCAGACAGTAATCACGCAGCTCAGCAGGCCCAGATCACGTGACTGAGCATGCACTGTTCACGTGGCTGATCATACACTGATCACGTGATGATCATGCACTGATCACTTGGATATCATGCACTGATCACGTGGCTGATCATACACTGTTCACGTGTCTGACCATGCACTGATCACGTGGCTGATCATACACTGCTCACGTAACTGATCATGCACTGATCACGTGGCTATCATGCACTGATCACGTGGCTGAACATGCACTGTTCACGTGGCTGATCACACACCTGTCACGTGACATATCATGCACTGATCACGTGGCACTCATGCACTGATCACGTGGCTGATCATACTCTGCTCACGTAACTCATGCACACATCACGTGGCTATCATGCACTGCTCACGTGGCTCTTCATGGAATGATCACGTAGCAACCATATACTGGTAACGTGACTGATCATGCAAAGATCACGTAAATGATCATGCACTGTTCCCGTGACTGATCATGTACTGATCACGTGACTGATCATGCACTGACCACGTGGCTATCATGCTCTGCTCACGTGGCTGATCATGCAGCGATCACGTAGCAACCATGTACTGGTCACGTGACTGATCATGCACTGATCACGTAATTGATCCTGCACTGATCACGTGGCTCATCATGCACTGATCACGTGGCTGATCACACATGTATCACGTGACTGATCATGCACTGATCCCGTGGCTCTCATGCACTGATCACGTGGCTGTCATGCACTGATCACGTGGATATCATGCACTGATCACGTGGCTGATCACACACGTATCACATGACTGATCATGCACTGATCACGTGGCTATCATGCACTGATCACGTGGCTATCATGCACTGATCACGTGGCTTATCAGGCAATGATCACATAGCTACCATGTACTGGTCACGTGACTGATCATGCACTGAGCACGCGTAATTGATCATGCACTGATCATGTGGCTGATCATGCACTGATCACGTGGCTGATCATACACTGATCACATAACTGATCATGCACTGATCACGTGACTGATCATGCACTGATCACGTGGCTATCATGCACTGATCACTTGGCTGGACATGCACTGATCACGTGCCTGGTCATGCACTGATCACGTGGCTGATCATGCACTGATCACGTGACTGATCATGCACTGATCACGTGTCTGATCATGCACTGATCACGTGGCTATCATGCACTGCTCACGTGGCTGATCATGCCATGATCACGCAGCTACCATGTACTGGTCACATGACTGATCATGCACTGATCACGTGACTGATCATGCAGTGATCGCGTGGCTATCATGAACTACTCACGTGGCTGATCATGCAATGATCATGTAGCTACCATGTACAGGTCACGTGAATGATCATACACCCATCAGGTGACTGATCATGCACTGATCACGTGGCTATCATGCACTGATCACGAGACTGATCATGCACTGTTCACGTCTATATCATGCACTGATCACGTGACTGCCCGTGCACTGATCACGTGCATGATCATACACTAATCTTGTGACAGATCATGCACTGATCACGTGGCTGATCATGCACTGATACCGTGACTGAGCATGGACTGATCACATGACTATCATGTAGTGATCACGTGACTTAATGGCGCTGATCATGTGACTGATCATGCGCTGATCATGTTTGCTATCATACACTGATCATGTGCCTCTGGAGGCAATAAACAAAGAGCTGAGTAGGCACGAATCAAACAGTCAGCAGGCCATAATCATGGAACTCAGGTGTGAGGAATCATGCTGCTCAGCTGGCAATAATCAAGCAGCTGAGCAGGCAGGAATCGCAGCACAGCTGGCAATTGTCAAGCAGATGACAGGCAGGAATCGTGCAGCTCAGCTGGCAATTGTCAAGCAGATGAGCAGACAGTAATCACGCAGCTCAGCAGGCCCAAATCACGGGACTGAGCATGCACTGTTCACGTGGCTGATCATACACTGATCACGTGATGATCATGCACTGATCACTTGGATATCATGCACTAATCACGTGGCTGATCATACACTGTTCACGTGTCTGACCGTGCACTGATCACGTGGCTGATCATACACTGCTCACGTAACTGATCATGCACTGATCACGTGGCTATCATGCACTGATCACGTGGCTGAACATGCACTGTTCACGTGGCTGATCACACACCTGTCACGTGACATATCATGCACTGATCACGTGGCACTCATGCACTGATGGCTGATCATACTCTGCTCACGTAACTCATGCACACATCACGTGGCTATCATGCACTGCTCACGTGGCTCGTCATGGAATGATCACGTAGCAACCATATACTGGTAACGTGACTGATCATGCAAAGATCACGTAAATGATCATGCACTGTTCAATTGACTGATCATGAACTGATCACGTGACTGATCATGCACTGACCACGTGGCTATCATGCTCTGCTCACGTGGCTGATCATGCAACGATCCCGTAGCAACCATGTACTGGTCACGTGACTGATCATGCACTGATCCGCGTAATTGATCCTGCACTGATCACGTGGCTCATCATGCACTGATCACGTGGCTGATCACACATGTATCACGTGACTGATCATGCACTGATCCCGTGGCTCTCATGCACTGATCACGTGGCTGTCATGCACTGATCACGTGGATATCATGCACTGATCATGTGGCTGATCACACACGTGTCACATGACTGATCATGCACTGATCACGTGGCTATCATGCACTGATCACGTGGCTGATCAGCAATGATCACGTAGCTACATGTACTGGTCACGTAACTGATCATGCACTGAGCACGTAATTGATCATGCACTGATCATGTGGCTGATCATGCACTGATCACGTGGCTGATCATACACTGATCACATAACTGATTATGCACTGATCACGTGACTGATCATGCACTGATCACGTGGCTATCATGCACTGATCACTTGGCTGGACATACACTGATCACGTGCCTGGTCATGCACTGATCACGTGGCTGATCATGCACTGATCACGTGACTGATCATGCACTGATCTCGTGTCTGATCATGCACTGATCACGTGGCTATCATGCACTGCTCACGTGGCTGATCATGCCATGATCACGCAGCTACCATGTACTGGTCACATGACTGATCATGCACTGATCACGTGACTGATCATGCAGTGATCACGTGGCTATCATGAACTACTCACGTGGCTGATCATGCAATGATCATGTAGCTACCATGTACAGGTCACGTGAATGATCATACACCCATCAGGTGACTGATCATGCACTGATCACGTGGCTATCATGCACTGATCACGAGACTGATCATGCACTGTTCCCGTCTATATCATGCACTGATCACATGACTGCCCGTGCACTGATCACGTGGATGATCATACACTAATCTTGTGACAGATCATGCACTGATCACGTGGCTGATCATGCACTGATACCGTGACTGAGCATGGACTGATCACATGACTATCATGTAGTGATCACGTGACTTAATGGCGCTGATCATGTGACTGATCATGCGCTGATCATGTTTGCTATCATACACTGATCATGTGCCTCTGGAGGCAATAAACAAAGAGCTGAGTAGGCACGAATCAAACAGTCAGCAGGCAATAATCATGGAACTCAGGTGTGAGGAATCATGCTGCTCAGCTGGCAATAATCAAGCAGCTGAGCAGGCAGGAATTACGCAGCACAGCTGGCAATTGTCAAGCAGATGACAGGCAGGAATCGTGCAGCTCAGCTGGCAATTGTCAAGCAGATGAGCAGACAGTAATCACGCAGCTCAGCAGGCCCAGATCACGTGACTGAGCATGCACTGTTCACGTGGCTGATCATACACTGATCACGTGATGATCATGCACTGATCACTTGGATATCATGCACTGATCACGTGGCTGATCATACACTGTTCACGTGTCTGACCATGCACTGATCACGTGGCTGATCATACACTGCTCACGCTGATCATGCACTGATCACGTGGCTATCATGCACTGATCACGTGGCTGAACATGCACTGTTCAGCGTGGCTGATCACACACCTGTCACGTGACATATCATGCACTGATCACGTGGCACTCATGCACTGATCACGTGGCTGATCATACTCTGCTCACGTAACTCATGCACACATCACGTGGCTATCATGCACTACTCACGTGGCTCGTCATGGAATGATCACGTAGCAACCATATACTGGTAACGTGACTGATCATGCAAAGATCACGTAAATGATCATGCACTGTTCACGTGACTGATCATGTACTGATCACGTGACTGATCATGCACTGACCACGTGGCTATCATGCTCTGCTCACGTGGCTGATCATGCAACGATCACGTAGCAACCATGTACTGGTCACGTGACTGATCATGCACTGATCACGTAATTGATCCTGCACTGATCACGTGGCTCATCATGCACTGATCACGTGGCTGATCACACATGTATCACGTGACTGATCATGCACTGATCCCGTGGCTCTCATGCACTGATCACGTGGCTGTCATGCACTGATCACGTGGATATCATGCACCGATCATATGGCTGATCACACACGTATCACATGACTGATCATGCACTGATCACGTGGCTATCATGCACTGATCACGTGGCTATCATGCACTGATCACGTGGCTTATCAGGCAATGATCACGTAGCTACCATGTACTGGTCACGTAACTGATCATGCACTGAGCACGTAATTGATCATGCACTGATCATGTGGCTGATCATGCACTGATCACGTGGCTGATCATACACTGATCACATAACTGATCATGCACTGATCACGGGACTGATCATGCACTGATCACGTGGCTATCATGCACTGATCACTTGGCTGGACATACACTGATCACGTGCCTGGTCATGCACTGATCACGTGGCTGATCATGCACTGATCACGTGACTGATCATGCACTGATCTCGTGTCTGATCATGCACTGATCACGTGGCTATCATGCACTGCTCACGTGGCTGATCATGCCATGATCACGCAGCTACCATGTACTGGTCACATGACTGATCATGCACTGATCACGTGACTGATCATGCAGTGATCACGTGGCTATCATGAACTACTCACGTGGCTGATCATGCAATGATCATGTAGCTACCATGTACAGGTCACGTGAATGATCATACACCCATCAGGTGACTGATCATGCACTGATCACGTGGCTATCATGCACTGATCACGAGACTGATCATGCACTGTTCACGTCTATATCATGCACTGATCACATGACTGCCCGTGCACTGATCACGTGGATGATCATACACTAATCTTGTGACAGATCATGCACTGATCACGTGGCTGATCATGCACTGATACCGTGACTGAGCATGGACTGATCACATGACTATCATGTAGTGATCACGTGACTTAATGGCGCTGATCATGTGACTGATCATGCGCTGATCATGTTTGCTATCATACACTGATCATGTGCCTCTGGAGGCAATAAACAAAGAGCTGAGTAGGCACGAATCAAACAGTCAGCAGGCAATAATCATGGAACTCAGGTGTGAGGAATCATGCTGCTCAGCTGGCAATAATCAAGCAGCTGAGCAGGCAGGAATTACGCAGCACAGCTGGCAATTGTCAAGCAGATGACAGGCAGGAATCGTGCAGCTCAGCTGGCAATTGTCAAGCAGATGAGCAGACAGTAATCACGCAGCTCAGCAGGCCCAGATCACGTGACTGAGCATGCACTGTTCACGTGGCTGATCATACACTGATCACGTGATGATCATGCACTGATCACTTGGATATCATGCACTGATCACGTGGCTGATCATACACTGTTCACGTGTCTGACCATGCACTGATCACGTGGCTGATCATACACTGCTCACGTAACTGATCATGCACTGATCACGTGGCTATCATGCACTGATCACGTGGCTGAACATGCACTGTTCACGTGGCTGATCACACACCTGTCACGTGACATATCATGCACTGATCACGTGGCACTCATGCACTGATCACGTGGCTGATCATACTCTGCTCACGTAACTCATGCACACATCACGTGGCTATCATGCACTGCTCACGTGGCTCGTCATGGAATGATCACGTAGCAACCATATACTGGTAACGTGACTGATCATGCAAAGATCACGTAATGATCATGCACTGTTCACGTGACTGATCATGTACTGATCACGTGACTGATCATGCACTGATCACGTGGCTATCATGCACTGATCACGTGGCTGATCATGCACGATCACGTAGCAACCATGTACTGGTCACGTGACTGATCATGCACTGATCACGTAATTGATCCTGCACTGATCACGTGGCTCATCATGCACTGATCACGTGGCTGATCACACATGTATCACGTGACTGATCATGCACTGATCACGTGGCTCTCATGCACTGATCACGTGGCTGTCATGCACTGATCACGTGGATATCATGCACTGATCACGTGGCTGATCACACACGTATCACATGACTGATCATGCACTGATCACGTGGCTATCATGCACTGATCACGTGGCTGATCATGCAATGATCACGTAGCTACCATGTACTGGTCACGTGACTGATCATGCACTGATCACGTGATTGATCATGCACTGATCATGTGGCTGATCATGCACTGATCACGTGGCTGATCATGCACTGATCACGTAACTGATCATGCACTGATCACGTGACTGATCATGCACTGATCACGTGGCTATCATGCACTGATCACGTGGCTGACAT
Organism: Bos javanicus; assembly: GCF_032452875.1. Lineage (NCBI taxonomy): Eukaryota > Metazoa > Chordata > Mammalia > Artiodactyla > Bovidae > Bos > Bos javanicus. The sequence goes on along the minus strand of NW_026894139.1, from coordinate 165,530 downwards.
GCACTGATCACGTGCTGATCATGCACTGATCACGTGGCTGATCATGCACTGATCACGTGACTGATCATGCACTGATCTCGTGTCTGATCATGCACTGATCACGTGGCTATCATGCACTGCTCACGTGGCTGATCATGCCATGATCACGCAGCTACCATGTACTGGTCACATGACTGATCATGCACTGATCACGTGACTGATCATGCAGTGATCACGTGGCTATCATGCACTACTCACGTGGCTGATCATGCAATGATCATGTAGCTACCATGTACAGGTCACGTGAATGATCATACACCCATCAGGTGACTGATCATGCACTGATCACGTGGCTATCATGCACTGATCACGAGACTGATCATGCACTGATCACGTCTATATCATGCACTGATCACATGACTGCCCATGCACTGATCACGTGGATGATCATACACTAATCTTGTGACAGATCATGCACTGATCACGTGGCTGATCATGCACTGATACCGTGACTGAGCATGGACTGATCACATGACTATCATGTAGTGATCACGTGACTTAATGGCGCTGATCATGTGACTGATCATGCGCTGATCATGTTTGCTATCATACACTGATCATGTGCCTCTGGAGGCAATAAACAAAGAGCTGAGTAGGCACGAATCAAACAGTCAGCAGGCAATAATCATGGAACTCAGCTGTGAGGAATCATGCTGCTCAGCTGGCAATAATCAAGCAGCTGAGCAGGCAGGAATTACGCAGCACAGCTGGCAATTGTCAAGCAGATGACAGGCAGGAATCGTGCAGCTCAGCTGGCAATTGTCAAGCAGATGAGCAGACAGTAATCACGCAGCTCAGCAGGCCCAGATCACGTGACTGAGCATGCACTGTTCACGTGGCTGATCATACACTGATCACGTGATGATCATGCACTGATCACTTGGATATCATGCACTGATCACGTGGCTGATCATACACTGTTCACGTGTCTGACCATGCACTGATCACGTGGCTGATCATACACTGATCACGTAACTGATCATGCACTGATCACGTGGCTATCATGCACTGATCACGTGGCTGATCATGCACTGTTCACGTGGCTGATCACACACTGTCACGTGACTATCATGCACTGATCACGTGGCACTCATGCACTGATCACGTGGCTGATCATGCACTGATCACGTGGCTGATCATGCACTGATCACGTGACTGATCATGCACTGATCACGTGGCTATCATGCACTGATCACGTGGCTGATCATGCACTGATCACGTGACTGATCATGCACTGATCACGTGGCTGATCATGCACTGATCACGTGGCTGATCATGCACTGATCACGTGACTGATCATGCACTGATCACGTAGCTATCATGTACTGGTCACGTGACTGATCATGCACTGATCACGTGGCTGATCATGCACTGATCACGTGGCTGATCATGCACTGATCACGTGGCTGATCATGCACTGATCACGTGACTGATCATGCACTGATCACGTGACTGATCATGCACTGATCACGTGGCTATCATGCACTGATCACGTGCTGACATCACTGATCACGTGACTGATCATGCACTGATCACGTGGCTGATCATGCACTGATCACGTGGCTGATCATGCACTGATCACGTGGCTGATCATGCACTGATCACGTGACTGATCATGCACTGATCACGTGGCTATCATGCACTGATCACGTGGCTGATCATGCACTGATCACGTGACTGATCATGCACTGATCACGTGGCTGATCATGCACTGATCACGTGGCTGATCATGCACTGATCACGTGGCTATCATGCACTGATCACGTGGCTGATCATGCACTATCACGTGACTGATCATGCACTGATCACGTGGCTATCATGCACTGATCACGTGGCTATCATGCACTGATCACGTGGCTGATCATGCACTGATCACGTAGCTATCATGCACTGATCACGTGACTGATCATGCACTGATCACGTGATGATCATGCACTGATCACGTGGCTGATCATGCACTGATCACGTGGCTGATCATGCACTGATCACGTGCTGATCATGCACTGATCACGTGACTGATCATGCACTGATCACGTGGCTATCATGCACTGATCACGTGGCTGACATGCACTGATCACGTGACTGTCATGCACTGATCACGTGGCTGATCATGCACTGATCACGTGACTGATCATGCACTGATCACGTGGCTGATCATGCACTGATCACGTGGCTGATCATGCACTGATCACGTGGCTATCATGCACTGATCACGTGGCTGATCATGCACTGATCACGTAGCTATCATGCACTGATCACGTGACTGATCATGCACTGATCACGTAATTGATCATGCACTGATCACGTGGCTGATCATGCACTGATCACGTGGCTGATCATACACTGATCACGTGACTGATCATGCACTGATCACGTGACTGATCATGCACTGATCACGTGGCTATCATGCACTGATCACGTGGCTGATCATGCACTGATCACGTGGCTGATCATGCACTGATCACGTGGCTGATCATGCACTGATCACGTGGCTGATCATGCACTGATCACGTGACTGATCATGCACTGATCACGTGGCTATCATGCACTGATCACGTGGCTGATCATGCCATGATCACGCAGCTACCATGTACTGGTCACATGACTGATCATGCACTGATCACGTGACTGATCATGCAGTGATCACGTGGCTATCATGAACTACTCACTTGGCTGATCATGCAATGATCATGTAGCTACCATGTACAGGTCACGTGAATGATCATACACCCATCAGGTGACTGATCATGCACTGATCACGTGGCTATCATGCACTGATCACGAGACGGATCAAGCACTGTTCACGTCTATATCATGCACTGATCACGTGGATGATCATACACTAATCTTGTGACAGATCATGCACTGATCACGTGGCTGATCATGCACTGATACCGTGACTGAGCATGGACTGATCACATGACTATCATGTAGTGATCACGTGACTTAATGGCGCTGATCATGTGACTGATCATGCGCTGATCATGTTTGCTATCATACACTGATCATGTGCCTCTGGAGGCAATAAACAAAGAGCTGAGTAGGCACGAATCAAACAGTCAGCAGGCAATCATCATGGAACTCAGGTGTGAGGAATCATGCTGCTCAGCTGGCAATAATCAAGCAGCTGAGCAGGCAGGAATTACGCAGCACAGCTGGCAATTGTCAAGCAGATGACAGGCAGGAATCGTGCAGCTCAGCTGGCAATTGTCAAGCAGATGAGCAGACAGTAATCACGCAGCTCAGCAGGCCCAGATCACGTGACTGAGTATGCACTGTTCACGTGGCTGATCATACACTGATCACGTGTCTGATCATGCACTGATCACGTGGCTGATCATGCACTGATCACGTGACTGATCATGCACTGATCACGTGGCTGATCATGCACTGATCACGTGGCTGATCATGCACTGATCACGTGGCTGATCATGCACTGTCACGTGACTATCATGCACTGATCACGTGGCACTCATGCACTGATCACGTGGCTGATCACACTGCTCACGTAACTGATCATGCACTGATCACGTGGCTGATCATGCACTGATCACGTGGCTGATCATGCACTGTCACGTGACTATCATGCACTGATCACGTGGCATCATGCACTGATCACGTGGCTGATCATGCACTGATCACGTGACTGATCATGCACTGATCACGTGGCTATCATGCACTGATCACGTGGCTGATCATGCACTGATCACGTGGCTGATCATGCACTGATCACGTGACTGATCATGCACTGATCACGTGGCTGATCATGCACTGATCACGTGTCTGATCATGCACTGATCACGTGGCTGATCATGCACTGATCACGTGACTGATCATGCACTGATCACGTGGCTATCATGCACTGATCACGTGGCTGATCATGCACTGATCACGTGGCTGATCACACACTGATCACGTGACATATCATGCACTGATCACGTGGCACTCATGCACTGATCACGTGGCTGATCATGCACTCTGATCACGTAACTCATGCACACATCACGTGGCTATCATGCACTGATCACGTGGCTGTCATGCAATGATCACGTAGCAACCATATACTGGTCACGTGACTGATCATGCACTGATCACGTAAATGATCATGCACTGATCACGTGACTGATCATGCACTGATCACGTGACTGATCATGCACTGATCACGTGGCTATCATGCACTGATCACGTGGCTGATCATGCACGATCACGTAGCAACCATGTACTGATCACGTGACTGATCATGCACTGATCACGTAATTGATCATGCACTGATCACGTGGCTCATCATGCACTGATCACGTGGCTGATCACACATGTATCACGTGACTGATCATGCACTGATCACGTGGCTCTCATGCACTGATCACGTGGCTGTCATGCACTGATCACGTGGATATCATGCACTGATCACGTGGCTGATCATGCACTGATCACGTGACTGATCATGCACTGATCACGTGGCTATCATGCACTGATCACGTGGCTGATCATGCACTGATCACGTAGCTATCATGTACTGGTCACGTGACTGATCATGCACTGATCACGTAATTGATCATGCACTGATCATGTGGCTGATCATGCACTGATCACGTGGCTGATCATGCACTGATCACGTAACTGATCATGCACTGATCACGTGACTGATCATGCACTGATCACGTGGCTATCATGCACTGATCACGTGGCTGATCATACACTGATCACGTGCCTGGTCATGCACTGATCACGTGGCTGATCATGCACTGATCACGTGACTGATCATGCACTGATCTCGTGTCTGATCATGCACTGATCACGTGGCTATCATGCACTGCTCACGTGGCTGATCATGCCATGATCACGCAGCTACCATGTACTGGTCACATGACTGATCATGCACTGATCACGTGACTGATCATGCAGTGATCACGTGGCTATCATGCACTACTCACGTGGCTGATCATGCAATGATCATGTAGCTACCATGTACAGGTCACGTGAATGATCATACACCCATCAGGTGACTGATCATGCACTGATCACGTGGCTATCATGCACTGATCACGAGACTGATCATGCACTGTTCACGTCTATATCATGCACTGATCACATGACTGCCCATGCACTGATCACGTGGATGATCATACACTAATCTTGTGACAGATCATGCACTGATCACGTGGCTGATCATGCACTGATACCGTGACTGAGCATGGACTGATCACATGACTATCATGTAGTGATCACGTGACTTAATGGCGCTGATCATGTGACTGATCATGCGCTGATCATGTTTGCTATCATACACTGATCATGTGCCTCTGGAGGCAATAAACAAAGAGCTGAGTAGGCACGAATCAAACAGTCAGCAGGCAATAATCATGGAACTCAGGTGTGAGGAATCATGCTGCTCAGCTGGCAATAATCAAGCAGCTGAGCAGGCAGGAATTACGCAGCACAGCTGGCAATTGTCAAGCAGATGACAGGCAGGAATCGTGCAGCTCAGCTGGCAATTGTCAAGCAGATGAGCAGACAGTAATCACGCAGCTCAGCAGGCCCAGATCACGTGACTGAGCATGCACTGTTCACGTGGCTGATCATACACTGATCACGTGATGATCATGCACTGATCACTTGGATATCATGCACTGATCACGTGGCTGATCATACACTGTTCACGTGTCTGACCATGCACTGATCACGTGGCTGATCATACACTGCTCACGTAACTGATCATGCACTGATCACGTGGCTATCATGCACTGATCACGTGGCTGAACATGCACTGTTCACGTGGCTGATCACACACCTGTCACGTGACATATCATGCACTGATCACGTGGCACTCATGCACTGATCACGTGGCTGATCATGCACTGATCACGTGGCTGATCATGCACTGATCACGTGGCTGATCATGCACTGATCACGTGGCTATCATGCACTGATCACGTGGCTGATCACACACGTGATCACGTGACTGATCATGCACTGATCACGTGGCTGATCATGCACTGATCACGTGGCTGATCATGCACTGATCACGTGGCTGATCATGCACTGATCACGTAGCTACCATGTACTGGTCACGTGACTGATCATGCACTGATCACGTAATTGATCATGCACTGATCACGTGGCTGATCATGCACTGATCACGTGGCTGATCATGCACTGATCACGTGACTGATCATGCACTGATCACGTGACTGATCATGCACTGATCACGTGGCTATCATGCACTGATCATGGCTGATCATGCACTGATCACGTGGCTGATCATGCACTGATCACGTGGCTGATCATGCACTGATCACGTGACTGATCATGCACTGATCACGTGGCTGATCATGCACTGATCACGTGGCTGATCATGCACTGATCACGTGGCTGATCATGCACTGATCACGTGGCTGATCATGCATGATCACGTGACTGATCATGCACTGATCACGTGGCTATCATGCACTGATCACGTGGCTGATCATGCACTGATCACGTGGCTATCATGCACTGATCACGTGGCTGATCATGCACTGATCACGTGACTGATCATGCACTGATCACGTGGCTGATCATGCACTGATCACGTGGCTATCATGCACTGATCACGTGGCTGATCATGCACTGATCACGTAGCTATCATGTACTGGTCACGTGACTGATCATGCACTGATCACGTGAACTGATCATGCACTGATCACGTGGCTGATCATGCACTGATCACGTGGCTGATCATGCACTGATCACGTGACTGATCATGCACTGATCACGTGACTGATCATGCACTGATCACGTGGCTATCATGCACTGATCACGTGGCTGATCATGCACTGATCACGTGGCTGATCATGCACTGATCACGTGGCTGATCATGCACTGATCACGTGACTGATCATGCACTGATCACGTGGCTGATCATGCACTGATCACGTGGCTGATCATGCACTGATCACGTGGCTGATCATGCACTGATCACGTGGCTGATCATGCACTGATCACGTGGCTACCATGCACTGATCACGTGACTGATCATGCACTGATCACGTAATTGATCATGCACTGATCACGTGGCTGATCATGCACTGATCACGTGGCTGATCATGCACTGATCACATGACTGATCATGCACTGATCACGTGACTGATCATGCACTGATCACGTGGCTATCATGCACTGATCACGTGGCTGGACATGCACTGATCACGTGCTGATCATGCACTGATCACGTGGCTGATCATGCACTGATCACGTGGCTGATCATGCACTGATCACGTGACTGATCATGCACTGATCACGTGGCTATCATGCACTGATCACGTGGCTGATCATGCATGATCACGCAGCTACCATGTACTGGTCACGTGACTGATCATGCACTGATCACGTGACTGATCATGCACTGATCACGTGGCTATCATGAACTACTCACGTGGCTGATCATGCAATGATCATGTAGCTACCATGTACAGGTCACGTGAATGATCATGCACCCATCAGGTGACTGATCATGCACTGATCACGTGGCTATCATGCACTGATCACGTGACTGATCATGCACTGATCACGTCTATATCATGCACTGATCACGTGGATGATCATACACTAATCTGACAGATCATGCACTGATCACGTGGCTGATCATGCACTGATCCGTGACTGAGCATGGACTGATCACATGACTATCATGTACTGATCACGTGACTTAATGGCACTGATCATGTGACTGATCATGCACTGATCATGTTTGCTATCATACACTGATCATGTGCCTCTGGAGGCAATAAACAAAGAGCTGAGTAGGCACGAATCAAACAGTCAGCAGGCAATAATCATGGAACTCAGGTGTGAGGAATCATGCTGCTCAGCTGGCAATAATCAAGCAGCTGAGCAGGCAGGAATTACGCAGCACAGCTGGCAATTGTCAAGCAGATGACAGGCAGGAATCGTGCAGCTCAGCTGGCAATTGTCAAGCAGATGAGCAGACAGTAATCACGCAGCTCAGCAGGCCCTGATCACGTGACTGATCATGCACTGATCACGTGGCTGATCATACACTGATCACGTGACTGATCATGCACTGATCACGTGGCTGATCATGCACTGATCACGTGACTGATCATGCACTGATCACGTGGCTGATCATGCACTGATCACGTGGCTGATCATGCACTGATCACGTGGCTGATCATGCACTGATCACGTGACTATCATGCACTGATCACGTGGCACTCATGCACTGATCACGTGGCTGATCATACACTGATCACGTGACTGATCATGCACTGATCACGTGGCTGATCATGCACTGATCACGTGGCTGATCATGCACTGATCACGTGACTATCATGCACTGATCACGTGGCACTCATGCACTGATCACGTGGCTGATCATACACTGATCACGTGACTGATCATGCACTGATCACGTGGCTATCATGCACTGATCACGTGGCTGATCATGCACTGATCACGTGGCTGATCATGCACTGATCACGTGACTATCATGCACTGATCACGTGGCTGATCATGCACTGATCACGTGTCTGATCATGCACTGATCACGTGGCTGATCATGCACTGATCACGTGACTGATCATGCACTGATCACGTGGCTATCATGCACTGATCACGTGGCTGAACATGCACTGTTCACGTGGCTGATCACACACCTGTCACGTGACATATCATGCACTGATCACGTGGCACTCATGCACTGATCACGTGGCTGATCATGCTCTGCTCACGTAACTCATGCACACATCACGTGGCTATCATGCACTGCTCACGTGGCTGATCATGGAATGATCACGTAGCAACCATATACTGGTCACGTGACTGATCATGCACTGATCACGTAAATGATCATGCACTGTTCACGTGACTGATCATGCACTGATCACGTGACTGATCATGCACTGATCACGTGGCTATCATGCACTGATCACGTGGCTGATCATGCACGATCACGTAGCAACCATGTACTGGTCACGTGACTGATCATGCACTGATCACGTAATTGATCATGCACTGATCACGTGGCTCATCATGCACTGATCACGTGGCTGATCACACATGATCACGTGACTGATCATGCACTGATCACGTGGCTCTCATGCACTGATCACGTGGCTGTCATGCACTGATCACGTGGATATCATGCACTGATCACGTGGCTGATCACACACGTATCACATGACTGATCATGCACTGATCACGTGGCTATCATGCACTGATCACGTGGCTGATCATGCACTGATCACGTAGCTACCATGTACTGGTCACGTGACTGATCATGCACTGATCACGTAATTGATCATGCACTGATCACGTGGCTGATCATGCACTGATCACGTGGCTGATCATGCACTGATCACGTAACTGATCATGCACTGATCACGTGACTGATCATGCACTGATCACGTGGCTATCATGCACTGATCACTTGGCTGACATACACTGATCACGTGCTGGTCATGCACTGATCACGTGGCTGATCATGCACTGATCACGTGACTGATCATGCACTGATCTCGTGTCTGATCATGCACTGATCACGTGGCTATCATGCACTGCTCACGTGGCTGATCATGCCATGATCGCAGCTACCATGTACTGGTCACATGACTGATCATGCACTGATCACGTGACTGATCATGCAGTGATCACGTGGCTATCATGAACTACTCACGTGGCTGATCATGCAATGATCATGTAGCTACCATGTACAGGTCACGTGAATGATCATACACCCATCAGGTGACTGATCATGCACTGATCACGTGGCTATCATGCACTGATCACGAGACTGATCATGCACTGTTCACGTCTATATCATGCACTGATCACATGACTGCCCGTGCACTGATCACGTGGATGATCATACACTAATCTTGTGACAGATCATGCACTGATCACGTGGCTGATCATGCACTGATACCGTGACTGAGCATGGACTGATCACATGACTATCATGTAGTGATCACGTGACTTAATGGCGCTGATCATGTGACTGATCATGCGCTGATCATGTTTGCTATCATACACTGATCATGTGCCTCTGGAGGCAATAAACAAAGAGCTGAGTAGGCACGAATCAAACAGTCAGCAGGCAATAATCATGGAACTCAGCTGTGAGGAATCATGCTGCTCAGCTGGCAATAATCAAGCAGCTGAGCAGGCAGGAATTACGCAGCACAGCTGGCAATTGTCAAGCAGATGACAGGCAGGAATCGTGCAGCTCAGCTGGCAATTGTCAAGCAGATGAGCAGACAGTAATCACGCAGCTCAGCAGGCCCAGATCACGTGACTGAGCATGCACTGTTCACGTGGCTGATCATACACTGATCACGTGATGATCATGCACTGATCACTTGGATATCATGCACTGATCACGTGGCTGATCATACACTGTTCACGTGTCTGACCATGCACTGATCACGTGGCTGATCATACACTGCTCACGTAACTGATCATGCACTGATCACGTGGCTATCATGCACTGATCACGTGGCTGAACATGCACTGTTCACGTGGCTGATCACACACCTGTCACGTGACATATCATGCACTGATCACGTGGCACTCACTGATCACGTGGCTGATCATGCACTGATCACGTGGCTGATCATGCACTGATCACGTGGCTGATCATGCACTGATCACGTGGCTATCATGCACTGATCACGTGGCTGATCATGCACGATCACGTGACTGATCATGCACTGATCACGTGGCTGATCATGCACTGATCACGTGGCTATCATGCACTGATCACGTGGCTGATCATGCACTGATCACGTAGCTACCATGTACTGATCACGTGACTGATCATGCACTGATCACGTAATTGATCATGCACTGATCACGTGGCTGATCATGCACTGATCACGTGGCTGATCATGCACTGATCACGTGACTGATCATGCACTGATCACGTGGCTGATCATGCACTGATCACGTGGCTATCATGCACTGATCACGTGGCTGATCATGCACTGATCACGTGCCTGATCATGCACTGATCACGTGGCTGATCATGCACTGATCACGTGACTGATCATGCACTGATCACGTGGCTGATCATGCACTGATCACGTGACTGATCATGCACTGATCACGTGGCTGATCATGCACTGATCACGTGGCATGCACTGATCACGTGACTGATCATGCACTGATCACGTGGCTGATCATGCACTGATCACGTGGCTGTCATGCACTGATCACGTGGCTATCATGCACTGATCACGTGGCTGATCATGCACTATCACGTGACTGATCATGCACTGATCACGTGGCTATCATGCACTGATCACGTGGCTATCATGCACTGATCACGTGGCTGATCATGCACTGATCACGTAGCTATCATGCACTGATCACGTGACTGATCATGCACTGATCACGTAATTGATCATGCACTGATCACGTGGCTGATCATGCACTGATCACGTGGCTGATCATGCACTGATCACGTGACTGATCATGCACTGATCACGTGACTGATCATGCACTGATCACGTGGCTATCATGCACTGATCACGTGGCTGATCATGCACTGATCACGTGGCTGTCATGCACTGATCACGTGGCTGATCATGCACTGATCACGTGACTGATCATGCACTGATCACGTGACTGATCATGCACTGATCACGTGGCTGATCATGCACTGATCACGTGGCTGATCATGCACTGATCACGTGGCTGATCATGCACTGATCACGTGACTGATCATGCACTGATCACGTGACTGATCATGCACTGATCACGTGGCTGATCATGCACTGATCCGGATCATGCACTGATCACTGATCTGCATGATCATGCTGCACTGATCATGCATGCACTGATCATCATGCGTGATCGCGCTGATCATGCACTGATCACGTGGCTGATCATGCATGATCACCACTACCATGTACTGGTCACGTGAGACTGATCATGCACTGATCACGTGACTGATCATGCACTGATCACGTGGCTATCATGCACTACTCACGTGGCTGATCATGCAATGATCATGTAGCTACCATGTACAGGTCACGTGAATGATCATACACCCATCAGGTGACTGATCATGCACTGATCACGTGGCTATCCTGCACTGATCACTAGACTGATCATGCACTGATCACGTCTATATCATGCACTGATCACGTGGCTGATCATGCACTGATCATGTGACAGATCATGCACTGATCACGTGGCTGATCATGCACTGATACCGTGACTGAGCATGGACTGATCACATGACTATCATGTAGTGATCACGTGACTTAATGGCGCTGATCATGTGACTGATCATGCGCTGATCATGTTTGCTATCATACACTGATCATGTGCCTCTGGAGGCAATAAACAAAGAGCTGAGTAGGCACGAATCAAACAGTCAGCAGGCAATAATCATGGAACTCAGCTGTGAGGAATCATGCTGCTCAGCTGGCAATAATCAAGCAGCTGAGCAGGCAGGAATTACGCAGCACAGCTGGCAATTGTCAAGCAGATGACAGGCAGGAATCGTGCAGCTCAGCTGGCAATTGTCAAGCAGATGAGCAGACAGTAATCACGCAGCTCAGCAGGCCCAGATCACGTGACTGAGCATGCACTGTTCACGTGGCTGATCATACACTGATCACGTGTCTGATCATGCACTGATCACGTGGCTGATCATGCACTGATCACGTGACTGATCATGCACTGATCACGTGGCTATCATGCACTGATCACGTGGCTGATCATGCACTGATCACGTGGCTGATCATGCACTGTCACGTGACTATCATGCACTGATCACGTGGCACTCATGCACTGATCACGTGGCTGATCATGCACTGATCACGTGACTGATCATGCACTGATCACGTGGCTGATCATGCACTGATCACGTGGCTGATCACACTGATCACGTGACTGATCATGCACTGATCACGTGGCACTCATGCACTGATCACGTGGCTGATCATGCACTGATCACGTAACTGATCATGCACTGATCACGTGGCTATCATGCACTGATCACGTGGCTGATCATGCACTGATCACGTGGCTGATCACACACTGTCACGTGACTATCATGCACTGATCACGTGGCACTCATGCACTGATCACGTGGCTGATCATGCACTGATCACGTGACTCATGCACTGATCACGTGGCTATCATGCACTGATCACGTGGCTGTCATGCAATGATCACGTAGCAACCATGTACTGGTCACGTGACTGATCATGCACTGATCACGTAACTGATCATGCACTGATCACGTGACTGATCATGCACTGATCACGTGACTGATCATGCACTGATCACGTGGCTATCATGCACTGCTCACGTGGCTGATCATGCACGATCACGTAGCAACCATGTACTGGTCACGTGACTGATCATGCACTGATCACGTAATTGATCATGCACTGATCACGTGGCTATCATGCACTGATCACGTGGCTGATCATGCACTGATCACGTGACTGATCATGCACTGATCACGTGACTGATCATGCACTGATCACGTGGCTATCATGCACTGATCACGTGGCTGATCATGCACTGATCACGTGGCTGATCATGCACTGATCACGTGGCTGATCATGCACTGATCACGTGACTGATCATGCACTGATCACGTAATTGATCATGCACTGATCATGTGGCTGATCATGCACTGATCACGTGGCTGATCATACACTGATCACGTGACTGATCATGCACTGATCACGTGACTGATCATGCACTGATCACGTGGCTATCATGCACTGATCACTTGGCTGACATGCACTGATCACGTGCCTGGTCATGCACTGATCACGTGGCTGATCATGCACTGATCACGTGGCTGATCATGCACTGATCACGTGACTGATCATGCACTGATCACGTGGCTATCATGCACTGATCACGTGGCTGATCATGCCATGATCACGCAGCTACCATGTACTGGTCACATGACTGATCATGCACTGATCACGTGACTGATCATGCAGTGATCACGTGGCTATCATGCACTACTCACGTGGCTGATCATGCAATGATCATGTAGCTACCATGTACAGGTCACGTGAATGATCATACACCCATCAGGTGACTGATCATGCACTGATCACGTGGCTATCATGCACTGATCACGAGACTGATCATGCACTGTTCACGTCTATCATGCACTGATCACATGACTGCCCGTGCACTGATCACGTGGATGATCATACACTAATCTTGTGACAGATCATGCACTGATCACGTGGCTGATCATGCACTGATACCGTGACTGAGCATGGACTGATCACATGACTATCATGTAGTGATCACGTGACTTAATGGCGCTGATCATGTGACTGATCATGCGCTGATCATGTTTGCTATCATACACTGATCATGTGCCTCTGGAGGCAATAAACAAAGAGCTGAGTAGGCACGAATCAAACAGTCAGCAGGCAATAATCATGGAACTCAGGTGTGAGGAATCATGCTGCTCAGCTGGCAATAATCAAGCAGCTGAGCAGGCAGGAATTACGCGCACAGCTGGCAATTGTCAAGCAGATGACAGGCAGGAATCGTGCAGCTCAGCTGGCAATTGTCAAGCAGATGAGCAGACAGTAATCACGCAGCTCAGCAGGCCCTGATCACGTGACTGAGCATGCACTGATCACGTGGCTGATCATGCACTGATCACGTGGCTGATCATGCACTGATCACGTGGCTGATCATGCACTGATCACGTGACTGATCATGCACTGATCACGTGGCTATCATGCACTGATCACGTGGCTGATCATGCACTGATCACGTGGCTGATCATGCACTGTCACGTGATTATCATGCACTGATCACGTGGCACTCATGCACTGATCACGTGGCTGATCATACACTGCTCACGTAACTGATCATGCACTGATCACGTGGCTATCATGCACTGATCACGTGGCTGAACATGCACTGTTCACGTGGCTGATCACACACTGTCACGTGACATATCATGCACTGATCACGTGGCACTCATGCACTGATCGTGGCTGATCATACTCTGCTCACGTAACTCATGCACACATCACGTGGCTATCATGCACTGCTCACGTGGCTGTCATGGAATGATCACGTAGCAACCATATACTGGTCACGTGACTGATCATGCAAAGATCACGTAAATGATCATGCACTGTTCACGTGACTGATCATGTACTGATCACGTGACTGATCATGCACTGATCACGTGGCTATCATGCTCTGCTCACGTGGCTGATCATGCACGATCACGTAGCAACCATGTACTGTCACGTGACTGATCATGCACTGATCACGTAATTGATCATGCACTGATCACGTGGCTCATCATGCACTGATCACGTGGCTGATCACACATGTATCACGTGACTGATCATGCACTGATCACGTGGCTCTCATGCACTGATCACGTGGCTGTCATGCACTGATCACGTGGATATCATGCACTGATCACGTGGCTGATCACACACTATCACATGACTGATCATGCACTGATCACGTGGCTATCATGCACTGATCACGTGGCTATCATGCACTGATCACGTGGCTGATCAGGCAATGATCACGTAGCTACCATGTACTGGTCACGTGACTGATCATGCACTGATCACGTAATTGATCATGCACTGATCATGTGGCTGATCATGCACTGATCACGTGGCTGATCATACACTGATCATAACTGATCATGCACTGATCACGTGACTGATCATGCACTGATCACGTGGCTATCATGCACTGATCACGTGGCTGGACATACACTGATCACGTGCCTGGTCATGCACTGATCACTGCTGATCATGCACTGATCACGTGACTGATCATGCACTGATCACGTGACTGATCATGCACTGATCACGTGGCTATCATGCACTGCTCACGTGGCTGATCATGCCATGATCACGCAGCTACCATGTACTGGTCACATGACTGATCATGCACTGATCACGTGACTGATCATGCAGTGATCACGTGGCTATCATGCACTACTCACGTGGCTGATCATGCAATGATCATGTAGCTACCATGTACAGGTCACGTGAATGATCATACACCCATCAGGTGACTGATCATGCACTGATCACGTGGCTATCATGCACTGATCACGAGACTGATCATGCACTGATCACGTCTATATCATGCACTGATCACATGACTGCCCGTGCACTGATCACGTGGATGATCATACACTAATCTTGTGACAGATCATGCACTGATCACGTGGCTGATCATGCACTGATACCGTGACTGAGCATGGACTGATCACATGACTATCATGTAGTGATCACGTGACTTAATGGCGCTGATCATGTGACTGATCATGCGCTGATCATGTTTGCTATCATACACTGATCATGTGCCTCTGGAGGCAATAAACAAAGAGCTGAGTAGGCACGAATCAAACAGTCAGCAGGCAATAATCATGGAACTCAGCTGTGAGGAATCATGCTGCTCAGCTGGCAATAATCAAGCAGCTGAGCAGGCAGGAATTACGCAGCACAGCTGGCAATTGTCAAGCAGATGACAGGCAGGAATCGTGCAGCTCAGCTGGCAATTGTCAAGCAGATGAGCAGACAGTAATCACGCAGCTCAGCAGGCCCAGATCACGTGACTGAGCATGCACTGTTCACGTGGCTGATCATACACTGATCACGTGTCTGATCATGCACTGATCACGTGGCTGATCATACACTGATCACGTAACTGATCATGCACTGATCACGTGGCTATCATGCACTGATCACGTGGCTGAACATGCACTGTTCACGTGGCTGATCACACACTGTCACGTGACATATCATGCACTGATCACGTGGCACTCATGCACTGATCACGTGGCTGATCATACACTGCTCACGTAACTCATGCACACATCACGTGGCTATCATGCACTGCTCACGTGGCTCGTCATGGAATGATCACGTAGCAACCATATACTGGTCACGTGACTGATCATGCACTGATCACGTAAATGATCATGCACTGTTCACGTGACTGATCATGTACTGATCACGTGACTGATCATGCACTGATCACGTGGCTATCATGCACTGCTCACGTGGCTGATCATGCACGATCACGTAGCAACCATGTACTGGTCACGTGACTGATCATGCACTGATCACGTAATTGATCATGCACTGATCACGTGGCTCATCATGCACTGATCACGTGGCTATCATGCACTGATCACGTGGCTGATCATGCACTGATCACGTGGCTACCATGCACTGATCACGTGACTGATCATGCACTGATCACGTAATTGATCATGCACTGATCACGTGGCTGATCATGCACTGATCACGTGGCTGATCATGCACTGATCACGTGACTGATCATGCACTGATCACGTGACTGATCATGCACTGATCACGTGGCTATCATGCACTGATCACTTGGCTGACATACACTGATCACGTGCCTGATCATGCACTGATCACGTGGCTGATCATGCACTGATCACGTGACTGATCATGCACTGATCACGTGACTGATCATGCACTGATCACGTGGCTATCATGCACTGCTCACGTGGCTGATCATGCCATGATCACGCAGCTACCATGTACTGGTCACATGACTGATCATGCACTGATCACGTGACTGATCATGCAGTGATCACGTGGCTATCATGCACTACTCACGTGGCTGATCATGCAATGATCATGTAGCTACCATGTACAGGTCACGTGAATGATCATACACCCATCAGGTGACTGATCATGCACTGATCACGTGGCTATCATGCACTGATCACGAGACTGATCATGCACTGTTCACGTCTATATCATGCACTGATCACATGACTGCCCATGCACTGATCACGTGGATGATCATACACTAATCTTGTGACAGATCATGCACTGATCACGTGGCTGATCATGCACTGATACCGTGACTGAGCATGGACTGATCACATGACTATCATGTAGTGATCACGTGACTTAATGGCGCTGATCATGTGACTGATCATGCGCTGATCATGTTTGCTATCATACACTGATCATGTGCCTCTGGAGGCAATAAACAAAGAGCTGAGTAGGCACGAATCAAACAGTCAGCAGGCAATAATCATGGAACTCAGCTGTGAGGAATCATGCTGCTCAGCTGGCAATAATCAAGCAGCTGAGCAGGCAGGAATTACGCAGCAGCTGGCAATTGTCAAGCAGATGACAGGCAGGAATCGTGCAGCTCAGCTGGCAATTGTCAAGCAGATGAGCAGACAGTAATCACGCAGCTCAGCAGGCCCAGATCACGTGACTGAGCATGCACTGTTCACGTGGCTGATCATACACTGATCACGTGTCTGATCATGCACTGATCACGTGGCTGATCATGCACTGATCACGTGGCTGATCATGCACTGATCACGTGGCTGAACATGCACTGATCACGTGGCTGATCACACACTGTCACGTGACTATCATGCACTGATCACGTGGCACTCATGCACTGATCACGTGGCTGATCATACACTGCTCACGTAACTCATGCACACATCACGTGGCTATCATGCACTGCTCACGTGGCTGTCATGCAATGATCACGTGGCTACCATATACTGGTCACGTGACTGATCATGCACTGATCACGTAATGATCATGCACTGATCACGTGACTGATCATGCACTGATCACGTGGCTATCATGCACTGCTCACGTGGCTGATCATGCAACGATCACGTAGCAACCATGTACTGGTCACGTGACTGATCATGCACTGATCACGTAATTGATCATGCACTGATCACGTGGCTCATCATGCACTGATCACGTGGCTGATCACACATGTATCACGTGACTGATCATGCACTGATCCGTGGCTATCATGCTGATCACGTGGCTGATCATGCACTGATCACGTGGCTGATCATGCACTGATCACGTGGCTATCATGCACTGATCACGTGGCTGATCATGCACTGATCACGTGGCTACCATGCACTGTCACGTGACTGATCATGCACTGATCACGTAATTGATCATGCACTGATCACGTGGCTGATCATGCACTGATCACGTGGCTGATCATGCACTGATCACGTGACTGATCATGCACTGATCACGTGACTGATCATGCACTGATCACGTGGCTATCATGCACTGATCACGTGGCTGATCATGCACTGATCACGTGACTGATCATGCACTGATCACGTGGCTGATCATGCACTGATCACGTGACTGATCATGCACTGATCACGTCTGATCATGCACTGATCACGTGGCTATCATGCACTGATCACGTGGCTGATCATGCATGATCACGCAGCTATCATGCACTGATCACGTGACTGATCATGCACTGATCACGTGACTGATCATGCACTGATCACGTGGCTATCATGCACTCACGTGGCTGATCATGCAATGATCATGTAGCTACCATGTACTGGTCACGTGAATGATCATGCACTGATCAGGTGACTGATCATGCACTGATCACGTGGCTATCATGCACTGATCACGTGACTGATCATGCACTGATCACGTCTATATCATGCACTGATCACGTGACTGCCCATGCACTGATCACGTGGATGATCATGCACTGATCACGTGACAGATCATGCACTGATCACGTGGCTGATCATGCACTGATCACGTGACTGATCATGCACTGATCACGTGGCTGATCATGCACTGATCACGTGGCTATCATGCACTGATCACGTGGCTGATCATGCACTGATCACGTGTCTGATCATGCACTGATCACGTGGCTGATCATGCACTGATCACGTAACTGATCATGCACTGATCACGTGGCTATCATGCACTGATCACGTGGCTGATCATGCACTGTTCACGTGGCTGATCACACACTGTCACGTGACATATCATGCACTGATCACGTGGCTCATGCACTGATCACGTGGCTGATCATACACTGATCACGTAACTCATGCACTGATCACGTGGCTATCATGCACTGCTCACGTGGCTGATCATGCACTGATCACGTAGCTACCATATACTGGTCACGTGACTGATCATGCACTGATCACGTGAATGATCATGCACTGATCACGTGACTGATCATGCACTGATCACGTGACTGATCATGCACTGATCACGTGGCTATCATGCACTGATCACGTGGCTGATCATGCATGATCACAGCTACCATGTACTGATCACGTGACTGATCATGCACTGATCACGTGACTGATCATGCACTGATCACGTGGCTATCATGCACTGATCACGTGGCTGATCATGCAATGATCGTAGCTACCATGTACTGATCACGTGACTGATCATGCACTGATCACGTGACTGATCATGCACTGATCACGTGGCTATCATGCACTGATCACGTGACTGATCATGCACTGATCACGTCTATATCATGCACTGATCACATGACTGCCCATGCACTGATCACGTGGATGATCATACACTAATCACGTGACAGATCATGCACTGATCACGTGGCTGATCATGCACTGATCACGTGACTGATCATGCACTGATCACGTGGCGATCATGCACTGATCACGTGGCTATCATGCACTGATCACGTGGCTGATCATACACTGATCACGTGTCTGATCATGCACTGATCACGTGGCTGATCATGCACTGATCACGTAACTGATCATGCACTGATCACGTGGCTATCATGCACTGATCACGTGGCTGATCATGCACTGATCACGTGGCTGATCACACACTGTCACGTGACATATCATGCACTGATCACGTGGCACTCATGCACTGATCACGTGGCTGATCATACTCTGCTCACGTAACTCATGCACACATCACGTGGCTATCATGCACTGCTCACGTGGCTGTCATGGAATGATCACGTAGCAACCATATACTGGTCACGTGACTGATCATGCAAAGATCACGTAAATGATCATGCACTGTTCACGTGACTGATCATGCACTGATCACGTGACTGATCATGCACTGATCACGTGGCTATCATGCTCTGCTCACGTGGCTGATCATGCAAGATCACGTAGCAACCATGTACTGGTCACGTGACTGATCATGCACTGATCACGTAATTGATCATGCACTGATCACGTGGCTCATCATGCACTGATCACGTGGCTGATCACATATCACGTGACTGATCATGCACTGATCACGTGGCTCTCATGCACTGATCACGTGGCTGTCATGCACTGATCACGTGGATATCATGCACTGATCACGTGGCTGATCACACACTATCACATGACTGATCATGCACTGATCACGTGGCTATCATGCACTGATCACGTGGCTATCATGCACTGATCACGTGGCTGATCATGCATGATCACGTGGCTACCATGTACTGGTCACGTGACTGATCATGCACTGATCACGTAATTGATCATGCACTGATCATGTGGCTGATCATGCACTGATCACGTGGCTGATCATACACTGATCACGTAACTGATCATGCACTGATCACGTGACTGATCATGCACTGATCACGTGGCTATCATGCACTGATCACGTGGCTGGATGCACTGATCACGTGCCTGGTCATGCACTGATCACGTGGCTGATCATGCACTGATCACGTGACTGATCATGCACTGATCACGTGTCTGATCATGCACTGATCACGTGGCTATCATGCACTGCTCACGTGGCTGATCATGCATGATCACGCAGCTACCATGTACTGGTCACATGACTGATCATGCACTGATCACGTGACTGATCATGCACTGATCACGTGGCTATCATGCACTACTCACGTGGCTGATCATGCAATGATCATGTAGCTACCATGTACAGGTCACGTGAATGATCATACACCCATCAGGTGACTGATCATGCACTGATCACGTGGCTATCATGCACTGATCACGAGACTGATCATGCACTGATCACGTCTATATCATGCACTGATCACATGACTGCCATGCACTGATCACGTGGATGATCATACACTAATCTTGTGACAGATCATGCACTGATCACGTGGCTGATCATGCACTGATACCGTGACTGAGCATGGACTGATCACATGACTATCATGTAGTGATCACGTGACTTAATGGCGCTGATCATGTGACTGATCATGCGCTGATCATGTTTGCTATCATACACTGATCATGTGCCTCTGGAGGCAATAAACAAAGAGCTGAGTAGGCACGAATCAAACAGTCAGCAGGCAATAATCATGGAACTCAGCTGTGAGGAATCATGCTGCTCAGCTGGCAATAATCAAGCAGCTGAGCAGGCAGGAATTACGCAGCACAGCTGGCAATTGTCAAGCAGATGACAGGCAGGAATCGTGCAGCTCAGCTGGCAATTGTCAAGCAGATGAGCAGACAGTAATCACGCAGCTCAGCAGGCCCAGATCACGTGACTGATCATGCACACACTGATCATCACTGACATGATCATGCACTGATCACTTGGATCATGCACTGATCACGTGGCTGATCATGCACTGATCACGTGACTCATGCACTGATCACGTGGCTGATCATGCACTGATCACGTGGCTGATCATGCACTGATCACGTGGCTATCATGCACTGGTCACGTGACTGATCATGCACTGATCACGTGGCTGATCATGCACTGATCACGTGACTGATCATGCACTGATCACGTGACTGATCATGCACTGATCACGTGGCTATCATGCACTGCTCACGTGGCTGATCATGCAATGATCACGTAGCAACCATGTACTGGTCACGTGACTGATCATGCACTGATCACGTAACTGATCATGCACTGATCACGTGGCTGATCATGCACTGATCACGTGGCTGATCACACATGATCACGTGACTGATCATGCACTGATCACGTGGATCATGCACTGATCACGTGGCTGTCATGCACTGATCACGTGGCTGATCACACAGTATCACGTGACTGATCATGCACTGATCACGTGGCTATCATGCACTGATCACGTGGCTATCATGCACTGATCATTGACTGATCATGCACTGATCATGCATGTTGATCATGCACTGATCACGTGGCTGATCATGCACTGATCACGTGGCTATCATGCACTGATCACGTGGCTGATCATGCACTGATCACGTGGCTATCATGCACTGATCACGTGACTGATCATGCACTGATCACGTGACTGATCATGCACTGATCACGTGGCTGATCATGCACTGATCACGTGGCTGATCATGCACTGATCACGTGACTGATCATGCACTGATCACGTGACTGATCATGCACTGATCACGTGGCTGATCATGCACTGATCACGTGGCTGATCATGCACTGATCACGTGGCTGATCATGCACTGATCACGTGGCTGATCATGCACTGATCACGTGGCTGATCATGCACTGATCACGTGACTGATCATGCACTGATCACGTGGCTATCATGCACTGATCACGTGGCTATCATGCACTGATCACGTGGCTGATCATGCAATGATCACGTAGCTACCATGCACTGGTCACGTGATGATCATGCACTGATCACGTGGTGATCATGCACTGATCACGTGGCTGATCATGCACTGATCACGTGGCTGATCATGCACTGATCACGTGACTGATCATGCACTGATCACGTGACTGATCATGCACTGATCACGTGGCTGATCATGCACTGATCACGTGGCTGATCATGCACTGATCACGTGACTGATCATGCACTGATCACGTGGCTGATCATGCACTGATCACGTGGCTGATCATGCACTGATCACGTGACTGATCATGCACTGATCACGTGGCTGATCATGCACTGATCACGTGGCTATCATGCACTGATCACGTGGCTGATCATGCACTGATCACGTAGCTATCATGCACTGATCACGTGACTGATCATGCACTGATCACGTGGCTGATCATGCACTGATCACGTGGCTGATCATGCACTGATCACGTGACTGATCATGCACTGATCACGTGGCTATCATGCACTGATCACGTGGCTGATCATGCACTGATCACGTGCCTGATCATGCACTGATCACGTGGCTGATCATGCACTGATCACGTGACTGATCATGCACTGATCACGTGACTGATCATGCACTGATCACGTGGCTATCATGCACTGCTCACGTGGCTGATCATGCATGATCACGCAGCTACCATGTACTGGTCACATGACTGATCATGCACTGATCACGTGACTGATCATGCACTGATCACGTGGCTATCATGCACTACTCACGTGGCTGATCATGCAATGATCATGTAGCTACCATGTACAGGTCACGTGAATGATCATACACCCATCAGGTGACTGATCATGCACTGATCACGTGGCTATCATGCACTGATCACGAGACTGATCATGCACTGATCACGTCTATATCATGCACTGATCACATGACTGCCCATGCACTGATCACGTGGATGATCATACACTAATCACGTGACAGATCATGCACTGATCACGTGGCTGATCATGCACTGATACCGTGACTGAGCATGGACTGATCACATGACTATCATGTAGTGATCACGTGACTTAATGGCGCTGATCATGTGACTGATCATGCGCTGATCATGTTTGCTATCATACACTGATCATGTGCCTCTGGAGGCAATAAACAAAGAGCTGAGTAGGCACGAATCAAACAGTCAGCAGGCAATAATCATGGAACTCAGGTGTGAGGAATCATGCTGCTCAGCTGGCAATAATCAAGCAGCTGAGCAGGCAGGAATTACGCAGCACAGCTGGCAATTGTCAAGCAGATGACAGGCAGGAATCGTGCAGCTCAGCTGGCAATTGTCAAGCAGATGAGCAGACAGTAATCACGCAGCTCAGCAGGCCCAGATCACGTGACTGAGCATGCACTGTTCACGTGGCTGATCATACACTGATCACGTGATGATCATGCACTGATCACGTGGATATCATGCACTGATCACGTGGCTGATCATACACTGATCACGTGACTGATCATGCACTGATCACGTGGCTATCATGCACTGATCACGTGGCTGATCATGCACTGATCACGTGGCTGATCACACACTGTCACGTGACATATCATGCACTGATCACGTGGCACTCATGCACTGATCACGTGGCTGATCATACACTGATCACGTAACTCATGCACACATCACGTGGCTATCATGCACTGCTCACGTGGCTCGTCATGGAATGATCACGTAGCTACCATATACTGATCACGTGACTGATCATGCACTGATCACGTAAATGATCATGCACTGATCACGTGACTGATCATGTACTGATCACGTGACTGATCATGCACTGATCACGTGGCTATCATGCACTGCTCACGTGGCTGATCATGCAATGATCACGTAGCAACCATGTACTGGTCACGTGACTGATCATGCACTGATCACGTTGATCATGCACTGATCACGTGGCTCATCATGCACTGATCACGTGGCTGATCACACATGATCACGTGACTGATCATGCACTGATCACGTGGCTATCATGCACTGATCACGTGGCTGTCATGCACTGATCACGTGGCTGATCATGCACTGATCACGTGACTGATCATGCACTGATCACGTGGCTATCATGCACTGATCACGTGGCTATCATGCACTGATCACGTGACTGATCATGCACTGATCACGTGACTGATCATGCACTGATCACGTGGCTGATCATGCACTGATCACGTGGCTGATCATGCACTGATCACGTGGCTGATCATGCACTGATCACGTGCTACCATGCACTGATCACGTGACTGATCATGCACTGATCACGTGACTGATCATGCACTGATCACGTGGCTGATCATGCACTGATCACGTGGCTGATCATGCACTGATCACGTGACTGATCATGCACTGATCACGTGACTGATCATGCACTGATCACGTGGCTGATCATGCACTGATCACGTGGCTGATCATACACTGATCACGTGGCTGATCATGCACTGATCACGTGGCTGATCATGCACTGATCACGTGGCTGATCATGCAGTATCACGTGACTGATCATGCACTGATCACGTGGCTGATCATGCACTGATCACGTGGCTATCATGCACTGATCACGTGGCTGATCATGCACTGATCACGTAGCTATCATGCACTGATCACGTGACTGATCATGCACTGATCACGTGTTGATCATGCACTGATCACGTGGCTGATCATGCACTGATCACGTGGCTGATCATGCACTGATCACGTGGCTATCATGCACTGATCACGTGACTGATCATGCACTGATCACGTGGCTGATCATGCACTGATCACGTGGCTGATCATGCACTGATCACGTGGCTGATCATGCACTGATCACGTGGCTGATCATGCACTGATCACGTGGCTGATCATGCACACATCACGTGACTGATCATGCACTGATCACGTGGCTATCATGCACTGATCACGTGGCTATCATGCACTGATCACGTGGCTGATCATGCACTGATCACGTAGCTATCATGCACTGTCACGTGACTGATCATGCACTGATCACGTAACTGATCATGCACTGATCACGTGGCTGATCATGCACTGATCACGTGACTGATCATGCACTGATCACGTGGCTATCATGCACTGATCACGTGGCTGACATGCACTGATCACGTGCCTGATCATGCACTGATCACGTGGCTGATCATGCACTGATCACGTGACTGATCATGCACTGATCACGTGACTGATCATGCACTGATCACGTGGCTATCATGCACTGCTCACGTGGCTGATCATGCATGATCACGCAGCTACCATGTACTGGTCACATGACTGATCATGCACTGATCACGTGACTGATCATGCACTGATCACGTGGCTATCATGCACTACTCACGTGGCTGATCATGCAATGATCATGTAGCTACCATGTACAGGTCACGTGAATGATCATACACCCATCAGGTGACTGATCATGCACTGATCACGTGGCTATCATGCACTGATCACGTGACTGATCATGCACTGATCACGTCTATATCATGCACTGATCACATGACTGCCCATGCACTGATCACGTGGATGATCATACACTAATCATGTGACAGATCATGCACTGATCACGTGGCTGATCATGCACTGATCACGTGACTGATCATGGACTGATCACATGACTATCATGCAGTGATCACGTGACTTCATGGCGCTGATCATGTGACTGATCATGCACTGATCACGTTGCTATCATGCACTGATCATGTGGCTCTGGAGGCAATAAACAAAGAGCTGAGTATGCACTGAATCAAACAGTCATCATGCAATGATCATGGAACTCAGATGTGAGGAATCATGCTGCTCAGCTGGCAATAATCAAGCAGCTGAGCAGGCAGGATCACGCAGCACATGGCAATTGTCACGTGACTGACAGGCACGGATCACGTGACTGATCACGTGCACTGATGACGTGGCTATCATGCACTGATCACGTGACTGATCATGCACTGATCACGTATATCATGCACTGATCACATGACTGCCATGCACTGATCACGTGGATGATCATGCACTGATCACGTGACAGATCATGCACTGATCACGTGGCTGATCACTATCACGTGACTGATCATGCACTGATCACGTGCTGATCATGCACTGATCACGTGGCTATCATGCACTGATCACGTGGCTGATCATACACTGATCACGTGTCTGACCATGCACTGATCACGTGGCTGATCATGCACTGATCACGTAACTGATCATGCACTGATCACGTGGCTATCATGCACTGATCACGTGGCTGATCATGCACTGATCACGTGGCTGATCACACACCTGTCACGTGACATATCATGCACTGATCACGTGGCACTCATGCACTGATCACGTGGCTGATCATACTCTGCTCACGTAACTCATGCACACATCACGTGGCTATCATGCACTGATCACGTGGCTGTCATGCAATGATCACGTAGCAACCATATACTGGTCACGTGACTGATCATGCACTGATCACGTAAATGATCATGCACTGATCACGTGACTGATCATGCACTGATCACGTGACTGATCATGCACTGATCACGTGGCTATCATGCACTGCTCACGTGGCTGATCATGCAACGATCACGTAGCAACCATGTACTGGTCACGTGACTGATCATGCACTGATCACGTAATTGATCATGCACTGATCACGTGGCTCATCATGCACTGATCACGTGGCTGATCACACATGATCACGTGACTGATCATGCACTGATCACGTGGCTCTCATGCACTGATCACGTGGCTGTCATGCACTGATCACGTGGATATCATGCACTGATCACGTGGCTGATCACACACGTATCACGTGACTGATCATGCACTGATCACGTGGCTATCATGCACTGATCACGTGGCTATCATGCACTGATCACGTGGCTGATCATGCTGATCACGTAGCTACCATGTACTGGTCACGTGACTGATCATGCACTGATCACGTAATTGATCATGCACTGATCATGTGGCTGATCATGCACTGATCACGTGGCTGATCATGCACTGATCACGTGACTGATCATGCACTGATCACGTGACTGATCATGCACTGATCACGTGGCTATCATGCACTGATCACTGGCTGATCATGCACTGATCACGTGCCTGGTCATGCACTGATCACGTGGCTGATCATGCACTGATCACGTGACTGATCATGCACTGATCACGTGTCTGATCATGCACTGATCACGTGGCTATCATGCACTGCTCACGTGGCTGATCATGCATGATCACGCAGCTACCATGTACTGGTCACATGACTGATCATGCACTGATCACGTGACTGATCATGCACTGATCACGTGGCTATCATGCACTACTCACGTGGCTGATCATGCAATGATCATGTAGCTACCATGTACAGGTCACGTGAATGATCATACACCCATCAGGTGACTGATCATGCACTGATCACGTGGCTATCATGCACTGAT
Source organism: Bos javanicus (assembly GCF_032452875.1). NCBI lineage: Eukaryota > Metazoa > Chordata > Mammalia > Artiodactyla > Bovidae > Bos > Bos javanicus. The sequence goes on along the minus strand of NW_026894139.1, from coordinate 136,672 downwards.
CACGAGACTGATCATGCACTGATCACGTCTATATCATGCACTGATCACATGACTGCCCATGCACTGATCACGTGGATGATCATACACTAATCTTGTGACAGATCATGCACTGATCACGTGGCTGATCATGCACTGATACCGTGACTGAGCATGGACTGATCACATGACTATCATGTAGTGATCACGTGACTTAATGGCGCTGATCATGTGACTGATCATGCGCTGATCATGTTTGCTATCATACACTGATCATGTGCCTCTGGAGGCAATAAACAAAGAGCTGAGTAGGCACGAATCAAACAGTCAGCAGGCAATAATCATGGAACTCAGGTGTGAGGAATCATGCTGCTCAGCTGGCAATAATCAAGCAGCTGAGCAGGCAGGAATTACGCAGCACAGCTGGCAATTGTCAAGCAGATGACAGGCAGGAATCGTGCAGCTCAGCTGGCAATTGTCAAGCAGATGAGCAGACAGTAATCACGCAGCTCAGCAGGCCCAGATCACGTGACTGAGCATGCACTGTTCACGTGGCTGATCATACACTGATCACGTGATGATCATGCACTGATCACTTGGATATCATGCACTGATCACGTGGCTGATCATACACTGTTCACGTGTCTGACCATGCACTGATCACGTGGCTGATCATACACTGCTCACGTAACTGATCATGCACTGATCACGTGGCTATCATGCACTGATCACGTGGCTGAACATGCACTGTTCACGTGGCTGATCACACACCTGTCACGTGACATATCATGCACTGATCACGTGGCACTCATGCACTGATCACGTGGCTGATCATACTCTGCTCACGTAACTCATGCACACATCACGTGGCTATCATGCACTGCTCACGTGGCTCGTCATGGAATGATCACGTAGCAACCATATACTGGTCACGTGACTGATCATGCAAAGATCACGTAAATGATCATGCACTGTTCACGTGACTGATCATGTACTGATCACGTGACTGATCATGCACTGATCACGTGGCTATCATGCTCTGCTCACGTGGCTGATCATGCAACGATCACGTAGCAACCATGTACTGGTCACGTGACTGATCATGCACTGATCACGTAATTGATCCTGCACTGATCACGTGGCTCATCATGCACTGATCACGTGGCTGATCACACATGTATCACGTGACTGATCATGCACTGATCACGTGGCTCTCATGCACTGATCACGTGGCTGTCATGCACTGATCACGTGGATATCATGCACTGATCACGTGGCTGATCACACACGTATCACATGACTGATCATGCACTGATCACGTGGCTATCATGCACTGATCACGTGGCTATCATGCACTGATCACGTGGCTGATCATGCAATGATCACGTAGCTACCATGTACTGGTCACGTGACTGATCATGCACTGATCACGTAATTGATCATGCACTGATCATGTGGCTGATCATGCACTGATCACGTGGCTGATCATACACTGATCACATAACTGATCATGCACTGATCACGTGACTGATCATGCACTGATCACGTGGCTATCATGCACTGATCACTTGGCTGACATACACTGATCACGTGCCTGGTCATGCACTGATCACGTGGCTGATCATGCACTGATCACGTGACTGATCATGCACTGATCACGTGTCTGATCATGCACTGATCACGTGGCTATCATGCACTGCTCACGTGGCTGATCATGCCATGATCACGCAGCTACCATGTACTGGTCACATGACTGATCATGCACTGATCACGTGACTGATCATGCAGTGATCACGTGGCTATCATGCACTACTCACGTGGCTGATCATGCAATGATCATGTAGCTACCATGTACAGGTCACGTGAATGATCATACACCCATCAGGTGACTGATCATGCACTGATCACGTGGCTATCATGCACTGATCACGAGACTGATCATGCACTGATCACGTCTATATCATGCACTGATCACATGACTGCCCATGCACTGATCACGTGGATGATCATACACTAATCTTGTGACAGATCATGCACTGATCACGTGGCTGATCATGCACTGATACCGTGACTGAGCATGGACTGATCACATGACTATCATGTAGTGATCACGTGACTTAATGGCGCTGATCATGTGACTGATCATGCGCTGATCATGTTTGCTATCATACACTGATCATGTGCCTCTGGAGGCAATAAACAAAGAGCTGAGTAGGCACGAATCAAACAGTCAGCAGGCAATAATCATGGAACTCAGGTGTGAGGAATCATGCTGCTCAGCTGGCAATAATCAAGCAGCTGAGCAGGCAGGAATTACGCAGCACAGCTGGCAATTGTCAAGCAGATGACAGGCAGGAATCGTGCAGCTCAGCTGGCAATTGTCAAGCAGATGAGCAGACAGTAATCACGCAGCTCAGCAGGCCCAGATCACGTGACTGAGCATGCACTGTTCACGTGGCTGATCATACACTGATCACGTGATGATCATGCACTGATCACTTGGATATCATGCACTGATCACGTGGCTGATCATACACTGTTCACGTGTCTGACCATGCACTGATCACGTGGCTGATCATACACTGCTCACGTAACTGATCATGCACTGATCACGTGGCTATCATGCACTGATCACGTGGCTGAACATGCACTGTTCACGTGGCTGATCACACACCTGTCACGTGACATATCATGCACTGATCACGTGGCACTCATGCACTGATCACGTGGCTGATCATACTCTGCTCACGTAACTCATGCACACATCACGTGGCTATCATGCACTGCTCACGTGGCTCGTCATGGAATGATCACGTAGCAACCATATACTGGTCACGTGACTGATCATGCAAAGATCACGTAAATGATCATGCACTGTTCACGTGACTGATCATGTACTGATCACGTGACTGATCATGCACTGATCACGTGGCTATCATGCACTGCTCACGTGGCTGATCATGCAACGATCACGTAGCAACCATGTACTGGTCACGTGACTGATCATGCACTGATCACGTAATTGATCCTGCACTGATCACGTGGCTCATCATGCACTGATCACGTGGCTGATCACACATGTATCACGTGACTGATCATGCACTGATCACGTGGCTCTCATGCACTGATCACGTGGCTGTCATGCACTGATCACGTGGATATCATGCACTGATCACGTGGCTGATCACACACGTATCACATGACTGATCATGCACTGATCACGTGGCTATCATGCACTGATCACGTGGCTATCATGCACTGATCACGTGGCTGATCATGCAATGATCACGTAGCTACCATGTACTGGTCACGTGACTGATCATGCACTGATCACGTAATTGATCATGCACTGATCACGTGGCTGATCATGCACTGATCACGTGGCTGATCATGCACTGATCACATAACTGATCATGCACTGATCACGTGACTGATCATGCACTGATCACGTGGCTATCATGCACTGATCACGTGGCTGACATGCACTGATCACGTGCCTGATCATGCACTGATCACGTGGCTGATCATGCACTGATCACGTGACTGATCATGCACTGATCACGTGACTGATCATGCACTGATCACGTGGCTATCATGCACTGCTCACGTGGCTGATCATGCCATGATCACGCAGCTACCATGTACTGGTCACATGACTGATCATGCACTGATCACGTGACTGATCATGCACTGATCACGTGGCTATCATGCACTATCACGTGGCTGATCATGCAATGATCATGTAGCTACCATGTACAGGTCACGTGAATGATCATACACTGATCAGGTGACTGATCATGCACTGATCACGTGGCTATCATGCACTGATCACGTGACTGATCATGCACTGATCACGTCTATATCATGCACTGATCACATGACTGCCCATGCACTGATCACGTGGATGATCATACACTAATCATGTGACAGATCATGCACTGATCACGTGGCTGATCATGCACTGATCACGTGACTGATCATGCACTGATCACGTGGCTATCATGCACTGATCACGTGGCTATCATGCACTGATCACGTGGCTGATCATGCACTGATCACGTGTCTGATCATGCACTGATCACGTGGCTGATCATGCACTGATCACGTAACTGATCATGCACTGATCACGTGGCTATCATGCACTGATCACGTGGCTGAACATGCACTGATCACGTGGCTGATCACACCTGTCACGTGACATATCATGCACTGATCACGTGGCACTCATGCACTGATCACGTGGCTGATCATACACTGCTCACGTAACTCATGCACACATCACGTGGCTATCATGCACTGCTCACGTGGCTGTCATGCAATGATCACGTAGCAACCATATACTGGTCACGTGACTGATCATGCACTGATCACGTAAATGATCATGCACTGATCACGTGACTGATCATGCACTGATCACGTGACTGATCATGCACTGATCACGTGGCTATCATGCACTGCTCACGTGGCTGATCATGCACGATCACGTAGCAACCATGTACTGGTCACGTGACTGATCATGCACTGATCACGTAATTGATCATGCACTGATCACGTGGCTCATCATGCACTGATCACGTGGCTGATCACACATGATCACGTGACTGATCATGCACTGATCACGTGGCTCTCATGCACTGATCACGTGGCTGTCATGCACTGATCACGTGGATATCATGCACTGATCACGTGGCTGATCACACACTGTCACGTGACTGATCATGCACTGATCACGTGGCTATCATGCACTGATCACGTGGCTATCATGCACTGATCACGTGGCTGATCATGCAATGATCACGTAGCTATCATGTACTGGTCACGTGACTGATCATGCACTGATCACGTAATTGATCATGCACTGATCACGTGGCTGATCATGCACTGATCACGTGGCTGATCATGCACTGATCACGTGACTGATCATGCACTGATCACGTGACTGATCATGCACTGATCACGTGGCTATCATGCACTGATCACGTGGCTGATCATGCACTGATCACGTGGCTGATCATGCACTGATCACGTGGCTGATCATGCACTGATCACGTGACTGATCATGCACTGATCACGTGACTGATCATGCACTGATCACGTGGCTATCATGCACTGCTCACGTGGCTGATCATGCATGATCACGCAGCTACCATGTACTGGTCACATGACTGATCATGCACTGATCACGTGACTGATCATGCACTGATCACGTGGCTATCATGCACTACTCACGTGGCTGATCATGCAATGATCATGTAGCTACCATGTACAGGTCACGTGAATGATCATACACCCATCAGGTGACTGATCATGCACTGATCACGTGGCTATCATGCACTGATCACGAGACTGATCATGCACTGATCACGTCTATATCATGCACTGATCACATGACTGCCCATGCACTGATCACGTGGATGATCATACACTAATCATGTGACAGATCATGCACTGATCACGTGGCTGATCATGCACTGATACCGTGACTGAGCATGGACTGATCACATGACTATCATGTAGTGATCACGTGACTTAATGGCGCTGATCATGTGACTGATCATGCGCTGATCATGTTTGCTATCATACACTGATCATGTGCCTCTGGAGGCAATAAACAAAGAGCTGAGTAGGCACGAATCAAACAGTCAGCAGGCAATAATCATGGAACTCAGCTGTGAGGAATCATGCTGCTCAGCTGGCAATAATCAAGCAGCTGAGCAGGCAGGAATTACGCAGCACAGCTGGCAATTGTCAAGCAGATGACAGGCAGGAATCGTGCAGCTCAGCTGGCAATTGTCAAGCAGATGAGCAGACAGTAATCACGCAGCTCAGCAGGCCCAGATCACGTGACTGAGCATGCACTGTTCACGTGGCTGATCATGCACTGATCACGTGGCTGATCATGCACTGATCACGTGGCTGATCATGCACTGATCACGTGGCTGATCATGCACTGATCACGTGGCTGATCATACACTGATCACGTGACTGATCATGCACTGATCACGTGGCTGATCATGCACTGATCACGTGGCTATCATGCACTGATCACGTGGCTGATCATGCACTGATCACGTGGCTATCATGCACTGGTCACGTGACTGATCATGCACTGATCACGTAATTGATCATGCACTGATCACGTGGCTGATCATGCACTGATCACGTGGCTGATCATGCACTGATCACGTGACTGATCATGCACTGATCACGTGGCTGATCATGCACTGATCACGTGGCTATCATGCACTGATCACGTGGCTGATCATGCACTGATCACGTGACTGATCATGCACTGATCACGTGGCTGATCATGCACTGATCACGTGGCTGATCATGCACGATCACGTGACTGATCATGCACTGATCACGTGGCTGATCATGCACTGATCACGTGGCTATCATGCACTGATCACGTGGCTGATCATGCAATGATCACGTAGCTACCATGTACTGGTCACGTGACTGATCATGCACTGATCACGTAATTGATCATGCACTGATCACGTGGCTGATCATGCACTGATCACGTGACTGATCATGCACTGATCACGTGGCTATCATGCACTGATCACGTGGCTGATCATGCACTGATCACGTGACTGATCATGCACTGATCACGTGGCTGATCATGCACTGATCACGTGACTGATCATGCACTGATCACGTGACTGATCATGCACTGATCACGTGGCTATCATGCACTGCTCACGTGGCTGATCATGCCATGATCACGCAGCTACCATGTACTGGTCACATGACTGATCATGCACTGATCACGTGACTGATCATGCAGTGATCACGTGGCTATCATGCACTACTCACGTGGCTGATCATGCAATGATCATGTAGCTACCATGTACAGGTCACGTGAATGATCATACACCCATCAGGTGACTGATCATGCACTGATCACGTGGCTATCATGCACTGATCACGAGACTGATCATGCACTGATCACGTCTATATCATGCACTGATCACATGACTGCCCATGCACTGATCACGTGGATGATCATACACTAATCATGTGACAGATCATGCACTGATCACGTGGCTGATCATGCACTGATACCGTGACTGAGCATGGACTGATCACATGACTATCATGTAGTGATCACGTGACTTAATGGCGCTGATCATGTGACTGATCATGCGCTGATCATGTTTGCTATCATACACTGATCATGTGCCTCTGGAGGCAATAAACAAAGAGCTGAGTAGGCACGAATCAAACAGTCAGCAGGCAATAATCATGGAACTCAGCTGTGAGGAATCATGCTGCTCAGCTGGCAATAATCAAGCAGCTGAGCAGGCAGGAATTACGCAGCACAGCTGGCAATTGTCAAGCAGATGACAGGCAGGAATCGTGCAGCTCAGCTGGCAATTGTCAAGCAGATGAGCAGACAGTAATCACGCAGCTCAGCAGGCCCAGATCACGTGACTGAGCATGCACTGTTCACGTGGCTGATCATACACTGATCACGTGATGATCATGCACTGATCACTTGGATATCATGCACTGATCACGTGGCTGATCATACACTGTTCACGTGTCTGACCATGCACTGATCACGTGGCTGATCATACACTGCTCACGTAACTGATCATGCACTGATCACGTGGCTATCATGCACTGATCACGTGGCTGAACATGCACTGTTCACGTGGCTGATCACACACCTGTCACGTGACATATCATGCACTGATCACGTGGCACTCATGCACTGATCACGTGGCTGATCATACTCTGCTCACGTAACTCATGCACACATCACGTGGCTATCATGCACTGCTCACGTGGCTCGTCATGGAATGATCACGTAGCTACCATATACTGGTCACGTGACTGATCATGCACAGATCACGTAAATGATCATGCACTGTTCACGTGACTGATCATGTACTGATCACGTGACTGATCATGCACTGATCACGTGGCTATCATGCTCTGCTCACGTGGCTGATCATGCAACGATCACGTAGCAACCATGTACTGGTCACGTGACTGATCATGCACTGATCACGTAATTGATCATGCACTGATCACGTGGCTCATCATGCACTGATCACGTGGCTGATCACACATGTATCACGTGACTGATCATGCACTGATCACGTGGCTATCATGCACTGATCACGTGGCTGATCATGCACTGATCACGTGCCTGATCATGCACTGATCACGTGGCTGATCATGCACTGATCACGTGACTGATCATGCACTGATCACGTGACTGATCATGCACTGATCACGTGGCTATCATGCACTGCTCACGTGGCTGATCATGCCATGATCACGCAGCTACCATGTACTGGTCACATGACTGATCATGCACTGATCACGTGACTGATCATGCAGTGATCACGTGGCTATCATGCACTACTCACGTGGCTGATCATGCAATGATCATGTAGCTACCATGTACAGGTCACGTGAATGATCATACACCCATCAGGTGACTGATCATGCACTGATCACGTGGCTATCATGCACTGATCACGAGACTGATCATGCACTGATCACGTCTATATCATGCACTGATCACATGACTGCCCATGCACTGATCACGTGGATGATCATACACTAATCATGTGACAGATCATGCACTGATCACGTGGCTGATCATGCACTGATACCGTGACTGAGCATGGACTGATCACATGACTATCATGTAGTGATCACGTGACTTAATGGCGCTGATCATGTGACTGATCATGCGCTGATCATGTTTGCTATCATACACTGATCATGTGCCTCTGGAGGCAATAAACAAAGAGCTGAGTAGGCACGAATCAAACAGTCAGCAGGCAATAATCATGGAACTCAGCTGTGAGGAATCATGCTGCTCAGCTGGCAATAATCAAGCAGCTGAGCAGGCAGGAATTACGCAGCACAGCTGGCAATTGTCAAGCAGATGACAGGCAGGAATCGTGCAGCTCAGCTGGCAATTGTCAAGCAGATGAGCAGACAGTAATCACGCAGCTCAGCAGGCCCAGATCACGTGACTGAGCATGCACTGTTCACGTGGCTGATCATACACTGATCACGTGATGATCATGCACTGATCACTTGGATATCATGCACTGATCACGTGGCTGATCATACACTGTTCACGTGTCTGACCATGCACTGATCACGTGGCTGATCATACACTGCTCACGTAACTGATCATGCACTGATCACGTGGCTATCATGCACTGATCACGTGGCTGAACATGCACTGTTCACGTGGCTGATCACACACCTGTCACGTGACATATCATGCACTGATCACGTGGCACTCATGCACTGATCACGTGGCTGATCATACTCTGCTCACGTAACTCATGCACACATCACGTGGCTATCATGCACTGCTCACGTGGCTCGTCATGGAATGATCACGTAGCAACCATATACTGGTCACGTGACTGATCATGCAAAGATCACGTAAATGATCATGCACTGTTCACGTGACTGATCATGTACTGATCACGTGACTGATCATGCACTGATCACGTGGCTATCATGCTCTGCTCACGTGGCTGATCATGCAACGATCACGTAGCAACCATGTACTGGTCACGTGACTGATCATGCACTGATCACGTAATTGATCCTGCACTGATCACGTGGCTCATCATGCACTGATCACGTGGCTGATCACACATGTATCACGTGACTGATCATGCACTGATCACGTGGCTCTCATGCACTGATCACGTGGCTGTCATGCACTGATCACGTGGATATCATGCACTGATCACGTGGCTGATCACACACGTATCACATGACTGATCATGCACTGATCACGTGGCTATCATGCACTGATCACGTGGCTATCATGCACTGATCACGTGGCTGATCATGCAATGATCACGTAGCTACCATGTACTGGTCACGTGACTGATCATGCACTGATCACGTAATTGATCATGCACTGATCACGTGGCTGATCATGCACTGATCACGTGGCTGATCATACACTGATCACATAACTGATCATGCACTGATCACGTGACTGATCATGCACTGATCACGTGGCTATCATGCACTGATCACTTGGCTGACATACACTGATCACGTGCCTGATCATGCACTGATCACGTGGCTGATCATGCACTGATCACGTGACTGATCATGCACTGATCACGTGACTGATCATGCACTGATCACGTGGCTATCATGCACTGCTCACGTGGCTGATCATGCCATGATCACGCAGCTACCATGTACTGGTCACATGACTGATCATGCACTGATCACGTGACTGATCATGCAGTGATCACGTGGCTATCATGCACTACTCACGTGGCTGATCATGCAATGATCATGTAGCTACCATGTACAGGTCACGTGAATGATCATACACCCATCAGGTGACTGATCATGCACTGATCACGTGGCTATCATGCACTGATCACGAGACTGATCATGCACTGATCACGTCTATATCATGCACTGATCACATGACTGCCCATGCACTGATCACGTGGATGATCATACACTAATCTTGTGACAGATCATGCACTGATCACGTGGCTGATCATGCACTGATACCGTGACTGAGCATGGACTGATCACATGACTATCATGTAGTGATCACGTGACTTAATGGCGCTGATCATGTGACTGATCATGCGCTGATCATGTTTGCTATCATACACTGATCATGTGCCTCTGGAGGCAATAAACAAAGAGCTGAGTAGGCACGAATCAAACAGTCAGCAGGCAATAATCATGGAACTCAGGTGTGAGGAATCATGCTGCTCAGCTGGCAATAATCAAGCAGCTGAGCAGGCAGGAATTACGCAGCACAGCTGGCAATTGTCAAGCAGATGACAGGCAGGAATCGTGCAGCTCAGCTGGCAATTGTCAAGCAGATGAGCAGACAGTAATCACGCAGCTCAGCAGGCCCAGATCACGTGACTGAGCATGCACTGTTCACGTGGCTGATCATACACTGATCACGTGACTGATCATGCACTGATCACGTGGCTGATCATGCACTGATCACGTGGCTGATCATGCACTGATCACGTGGCTATCATGCACTGATCACGTGGCTGATCATGCACTGATCACGTGGCTGATCATGCACTGTCACGTGACTATCATGCACTGATCACGTGGCACTCATGCACTGATCACGTGGCTGATCATACACTGATCACGTGACTGATCATGCACTGATCACGTGGCTGATCATGCACTGATCACGTGGCTGATCATGCACTGTCACGTGACTATCATGCACTGATCACGTGGCATCATGCACTGATCACGTGGCTGATCATGCACTGATCACGTGACTGATCATGCACTGATCACGTGGCTATCATGCACTGATCACGTGGCTGATCATGCACTGATCACGTGGCTGATCATGCACTGATCACGTGACTGATCATGCACTGATCACGTGGCATCATGCACTGATCACGTGGCTGATCATGCACTGATCAACTCATGCACTGATCACGTGGCTATCATGCACTGATCACGTGGCTGATCATGCAATGATCACGTAGCAACCATATACTGGTCACGTGACTGATCATGCACTGATCACGTGGCTGATCATGCACTGATCACGTGACTGATCATGCACTGATCACGTGACTGATCATGCACTGATCACGTGGCTATCATGCACTGATCACGTGGCTGATCATGCACTGATCACGTAGCTACCATGCACTGATCACGTGACTGATCATGCACTGATCACGTGTTGATCATGCACTGATCACGTGGCTGATCATGCACTGATCACGTGGCTGATCACACATGATCACGTGACTGATCATGCACTGATCACGTGGCTATCATGCACTGATCACGTGGCTGATCATGCACTGATCACGTGGCTATCATGCACTGATCACGTGGCTATCATGCACTGATCACGTGGCTGATCATGCACTGATCACGTAGCTATCATGCACTGTCACGTGACTGATCATGCACTGATCACGTGACTGATCATGCACTGATCACGTGGCTGATCATGCACTGATCACGTGGCTGATCATGCACTGATCACGTGACTGATCATGCACTGATCACGTGACTGATCATGCACTGATCACGTGGCTATCATGCACTGATCACGTGGCTGATCATGCACTGATCACGTGACTGATCATGCACTGATCACGTGGCTGATCATGCACTGATCACGTGACTGATCATGCACTGATCACGTGGCTATCATGCACTGATCACGTGACTGATCATGCACTGATCACGTGATATCATGCACTGATCACATGACTGCCATGCACTGATCACGTGGATGATCATGCACTGATCACGTGACTGATCATGCACTGATCACGTGGCTGATCATGCACTATCACGTGACTGATCATGCACTGATCACGTGGCTGATCATGCACTGATCACGTGGCTATCATGCACTGATCACGTGGCTGATCATGCACTGATCACGTGTCTGATCATGCACTGATCACGTGGCTGATCATGCACTGATCACGTAACTGATCATGCACTGATCACGTGGCTATCATGCACTGATCACGTGGCTGATCATGCACTGATCACGTGGCTGATCACACACTGTCACGTGACTATCATGCACTGATCACGTGGCACTCATGCACTGATCACGTGGCTGATCATACACTGATCACGTAACTCATGCACACATCACGTGGCTATCATGCACTGATCACGTGGCTGTCATGCAATGATCACGTAGCAACCATATACTGGTCACGTGACTGATCATGCACTGATCACGTAAATGATCATGCACTGTTCACGTGACTGATCATGCACTGATCACGTGACTGATCATGCACTGATCACGTGGCTATCATGCACTGCTCACGTGGCTGATCATGCACGATCACGTAGCAACCATGTACTGGTCACGTGACTGATCATGCACTGATCACGTAATTGATCATGCACTGATCACGTGGCTGATCATGCACTGATCACGTGGCTGATCATGCACTGATCACGTGGCTGATCATGCACTGATCACGTGGATATCATGCACTGATCACGTGGCTGATCATGCACGTATCACGTGACTGATCATGCACTGATCACGTGGCTATCATGCACTGATCACGTGGCTATCATGCACTGATCACGTGGCTGATCATGCAATGATCACGTAGCTACCATGTACTGGTCACGTGACTGATCATGCACTGATCACGTAATTGATCATGCACTGATCACGTGGCTGATCATGCACTGATCACGTGGCTGATCATGCACTGATCACATGACTGATCATGCACTGATCACGTGACTGATCATGCACTGATCACGTGGCTATCATGCACTGATCACTGGCTGACATGCACTGATCACGTGCCTGGTCATGCACTGATCACGTGGCTGATCATGCACTGATCACGTGACTGATCATGCACTGATCACGTGTCTGATCATGCACTGATCACGTGGCTATCATGCACTGCTCACGTGGCTGATCATGCCATGATCACGCAGCTACCATGTACTGGTCACATGACTGATCATGCACTGATCACGTGACTGATCATGCAGTGATCACGTGGCTATCATGCACTACTCACGTGGCTGATCATGCAATGATCATGTAGCTACCATGTACAGGTCACGTGAATGATCATACACCCATCAGGTGACTGATCATGCACTGATCACGTGGCTATCATGCACTGATCACGAGACTGATCATGCACTGATCACGTCTATATCATGCACTGATCACATGACTGCCCATGCACTGATCACGTGGATGATCATACACTAATCTTGTGACAGATCATGCACTGATCACGTGGCTGATCATGCACTGATACCGTGACTGAGCATGGACTGATCACATGACTATCATGTAGTGATCACGTGACTTAATGGCGCTGATCATGTGACTGATCATGCGCTGATCATGTTTGCTATCATACACTGATCATGTGCCTCTGGAGGCAATAAACAAAGAGCTGAGTAGGCACGAATCAAACAGTCAGCAGGCAATAATCATGGAACTCAGCTGTGAGGAATCATGCTGCTCAGCTGGCAATAATCAAGCAGCTGAGCAGGCAGGAATTACGCAGCACAGCTGGCAATTGTCAAGCAGATGACAGGCAGGAATCGTGCAGCTCAGCTGGCAATTGTCAAGCAGATGAGCAGACAGTAATCACGCAGCTCAGCAGGCCCAGATCACGTGACTGAGCATGCACTGTTCACGTGGCTGATCATACACTGATCACGTGATGATCATGCACTGATCACTTGGATATCATGCACTGATCACGTGGCTGATCATACACTGTTCACGTGTCTGACCATGCACTGATCACGTGGCTGATCATACACTGCTCACGTAACTGATCATGCACTGATCACGTGGCTATCATGCACTGATCACGTGGCTGAACATGCACTGTTCACGTGGCTGATCACACACCTGTCACGTGACATATCATGCACTGATCACGTGGCACTCATGCACTGATCACGTGGCTGATCATACTCTGCTCACGTAACTCATGCACACATCACGTGGCTATCATGCACTGCTCACGTGGCTCGTCATGGAATGATCACGTAGCTACCATATACTGGTCACGTGACTGATCATGCACAGATCACGTAAATGATCATGCACTGTTCACGTGACTGATCATGTACTGATCACGTGACTGATCATGCACTGATCACGTGGCTATCATGCTCTGCTCACGTGGCTGATCATGCAACGATCACGTAGCAACCATGTACTGGTCACGTGACTGATCATGCACTGATCACGTAATTGATCCTGCACTGATCACGTGGCTCATCATGCACTGATCACGTGGCTGATCACACATGTATCACGTGACTGATCATGCACTGATCACGTGGCTCATGCACTGATCACGTGGCTGTCATGCACTGATCACGTGGATATCATGCACTGATCACGTGGCTGATCACACACGTATCACATGACTGATCATGCACTGATCACGTGGCTATCATGCACTGATCACGTGGCTATCATGCACTGATCACGTGGCTGATCATGCAATGATCACGTAGCTACCATGCACTGATCACGTGACTGATCATGCACTGATCACGTAATTGATCATGCACTGATCACGTGGCTGATCATGCACTGATCACGTGGCTGATCATGCACTGATCACGTACTGATCATGCACTGATCACGTGACTGATCATGCACTGATCACGTGGCTGATCATGCACTGATCACGTGATGATCATGCACTGATCACGTGGCTATCATGCACTGATCACGTGGCTGATCATGCACTGATCACGTGACTGATCATGCACTGATCACGTGGCTGATCATGCACTGATCACGTGACTGATCATGCACTGATCACGTGGCTATCATGCACTGATCACGTGGCTGATCATGCACTGATCACGTCTATATCATGCACTGATCACATGACTGATCATGCACTGATCACGTGGCTGATCATGCACTGATCACGTGACTGATCATGCACTGATCACGTGGCTGATCATGCACTGATCATGACTGATCATGCACTGATCACGTGACTATCATGCACTGATCACGTGACTGAATGCACTGATCACGTGACTGATCATGCACTGATCACGTGGCTGATCATGCACTGATCACGTGACTGATCATGCACTGATCACGTGACTGATCATGCACTGATCACGTGGCTATCATGCACTGATCACGTGGCTGATCATGCACTGATCACGTGGCTGATCATGCACTGATCACGTGACTGATCATGCACTGATCACGTGACTGATCATGCACTGATCACGTGGCTATCATGCACTGATCACGTGGCTGATCATGCCATGATCACGCAGCTACCATGTACTGGTCACATGACTGATCATGCACTGATCACGTGACTGATCATGCACTGATCACGTGGCTATCATGCACTACTCACGTGGCTGATCATGCAATGATCATGTAGCTACCATGTACAGGTCACGTGAATGATCATACACCCATCAGGTGACTGATCATGCACTGATCACGTGGCTATCATGCACTGATCACGTGACTGATCATGCACTGATCACGTCTATATCATGCACTGATCACATGACTGCCCATGCACTGATCACGTGGATGATCATACACTAATCTTGTGACAGATCATGCACTGATCACGTGGCTGATCATGCACTGATACCGTGACTGAGCATGGACTGATCACATGACTATCATGTAGTGATCACGTGACTTAATGGCGCTGATCATGTGACTGATCATGCGCTGATCATGTTTGCTATCATACACTGATCATGTGCCTCTGGAGGCAATAAACAAAGAGCTGAGTAGGCACGAATCAAACAGTCAGCAGGCAATAATCATGGAACTCAGGTGTGAGGAATCATGCTGCTCAGCTGGCAATAATCAAGCAGCTGAGCAGGCAGGAATTACGCAGCACAGCTGGCAATTGTCAAGCAGATGACAGGCAGGAATCGTGCAGCTCAGCTGGCAATTGTCAAGCAGATGAGCAGACAGTAATCACGCAGCTCAGCAGGCCCTGATCACGTGACTGAGCATGCACTGTTCACGTGGCTGATCATACACTGATCACGTGATGATCATGCACTGATCACTTGGATATCATGCACTGATCACGTGGCTGATCATACACTGTTCACGTGTCTGACCATGCACTGATCACGTGGCTGATCATACACTGCTCACGTAACTGATCATGCACTGATCACGTGGCTATCATGCACTGATCACGTGGCTGAACATGCACTGTTCACGTGGCTGATCACACACCTGTCACGTGACATATCATGCACTGATCACGTGGCACTCATGCACTGATCACGTGGCTGATCATACACTGCTCACGTAACTCATGCACACATCACGTGGCTATCATGCACTGCTCACGTGGCTCGTCATGGAATGATCACGTAGCAACCATATACTGGTCACGTGACTGATCATGCACTGATCACGTAAATGATCATGCACTGTTCACGTGACTGATCATGCACTGATCACGTGACTGATCATGCACTGATCACGTGGCTATCATGCACTGCTCACGTGGCTGATCATGCAACGTAGCAACCATGTACTGGTCACGTGACTGATCATGCACTGATCACGTAATTGATCATGCACTGATCACGTGGCTCATCATGCACTGATCACGTGGCTGATCACACATGTATCACGTGACTGATCATGCACTGATCACGTGGCTCTCATGCACTGATCACGTGGCTGTCATGCACTGATCACGTGGATATCATGCACTGATCACGTGGCTGATCACACACTATCACATGACTGATCATGCACTGATCACGTGGCTATCATGCACTGATCACGTGGCTGATCATGCACTGATCACGTAGCTACCATGTACTGGTCACGTGACTGATCATGCACTGATCACGTAATTGATCATGCACTGATCACGTGGCTGATCATGCACTGATCACGTGGCTGATCATGCACTGATCACGTAACTGATCATGCACTGATCACGTGACTGATCATGCACTGATCACGTGGCTATCATGCACTGATCACGTGGCTGACATACACTGATCACGTGCCTGGTCATGCACTGATCACGTGGCTGATCATGCACTGATCACGTGACTGATCATGCACTGATCACGTGTCTGATCATGCACTGATCACGTGGCTATCATGCACTGCTCACGTGGCTGATCATGCCATGATCACGCAGCTACCATGTACTGGTCACATGACTGATCATGCACTGATCACGTGACTGATCATGCAGTGATCACGTGGCTATCATGCACTACTCACGTGGCTGATCATGCAATGATCATGTAGCTACCATGTACAGGTCACGTGAATGATCATACACCCATCAGGTGACTGATCATGCACTGATCACGTGGCTATCATGCACTGATCACGAGACTGATCATGCACTGATCACGTCTATATCATGCACTGATCACATGACTGCCCATGCACTGATCACGTGGATGATCATACACTAATCATGTGACAGATCATGCACTGATCACGTGGCTGATCATGCACTGATACCGTGACTGAGCATGGACTGATCACATGACTATCATGTAGTGATCACGTGACTTAATGGCGCTGATCATGTGACTGATCATGCGCTGATCATGTTTGCTATCATACACTGATCATGTGCCTCTGGAGGCAATAAACAAAGAGCTGAGTAGGCACGAATCAAACAGTCAGCAGGCAATAATCATGGAACTCAGGTGTGAGGAATCATGCTGCTCAGCTGGCAATAATCAAGCAGCTGAGCAGGCAGGAATTACGCAGCACAGCTGGCAATTGTCAAGCAGATGACAGGCAGGAATCGTGCAGCTCAGCTGGCAATTGTCAAGCAGATGAGCAGACAGTAATCACGCAGCTCAGCAGGCCCAGATCACGTGACTGAGCATGCACTGTTCACGTGGCTGATCATACACTGATCACGTGATGATCATGCACTGATCACTTGGATATCATGCACTGATCACGTGGCTGATCATACACTGTTCACGTGTCTGACCATGCACTGATCACGTGGCTGATCATACACTGCTCACGTAACTGATCATGCACTGATCACGTGGCTATCATGCACTGATCACGTGGCTGAACATGCACTGTTCACGTGGCTGATCACACACCTGTCACGTGACATATCATGCACTGATCACGTGGCACTCATGCACTGATCACGTGGCTGATCATACTCTGCTCACGTAACTCATGCACACATCACGTGGCTATCATGCACTGCTCACGTGGCTCGTCATGGAATGATCACGTAGCTACCATATACTGGTCACGTGACTGATCATGCACTGATCACGTAAATGATCATGCACTGTTCACGTGACTGATCATGTACTGATCACGTGACTGATCATGCACTGATCACGTGGCTATCATGCTCTGCTCACGTGGCTGATCATGCAACGATCACGTAGCAACCATGTACTGGTCACGTGACTGATCATGCACTGATCACGTAATTGATCATGCACTGATCACGTGGCTCATCATGCACTGATCACGTGGCTGATCACACATGTATCACGTGACTGATCATGCACTGATCACGTGGCTATCATGCACTGATCACGTGGCTGATCATGCACTGATCACGTGGATATCATGCACTGATCACGTGGCTGATCACACACTATCACATGACTGATCATGCACTGATCACGTGGCTATCATGCACTGATCACGTGGCTATCATGCACTGATCACGTGGCTGATCATGCAATGATCACGTAGCTACCATGCACTGATCACGTGACTGATCATGCACTGATCACGTAATTGATCATGCACTGATCACGTGACTGATCATGCACTGATCACGTGGCTGATCATACACTGATCACGTGACTGATCATGCACTGATCACGTGGCTGATCATGCACTGATACCGTGACTGAGCATGGACTGATCACATGACTATCATGTAGTGATCACGTGACTTAATGGCGCTGATCATGTGACTGATCATGCACTGATCATGTTTGCTATCATACACTGATCATGTGCCTCTGGAGGCAATAAACAAAGAGCTGAGTAGGCACGAATCAAACAGTCAGCAGGCAATAATCATGGAACTCAGGTGTGAGGAATCATGCTGCTCAGCTGGCAATAATCAAGCAGCTGAGCAGGCAGGAATTACGCAGCACAGCTGGCAATTGTCAAGCAGATGACAGGCAGGAATCGTGCAGCTCAGCTGGCAATTGTCAAGCAGATGAGCAGACAGTAATCACGCAGCTCAGCAGGCCCAGATCACGTGACTGAGCATGCACTGTTCACGTGGCTGATCATACACTGATCACGTGATGATCATGCACTGATCACTTGGATATCATGCACTGATCACGTGGCTGATCATACACTGTTCACGTGTCTGACCATGCACTGATCACGTGGCTGATCATACACTGCTCACGTAACTGATCATGCACTGATCACGTGGCTATCATGCACTGATCACGTGGCTGAACATGCACTGTTCACGTGGCTGATCACACACCTGTCACGTGACATATCATGCACTGATCACGTGGCACTCATGCACTGATCACGTGGCTGATCATACTCTGCTCACGTAACTCATGCACACATCACGTGGCTATCATGCACTGCTCACGTGGCTCGTCATGGAATGATCACGTAGCTACCATATACTGGTCACGTGACTGATCATGCACAGATCACGTAAATGATCATGCACTGTTCACGTGACTGATCATGTACTGATCACGTGACTGATCATGCACTGATCACGTGGCTATCATGCTCTGCTCACGTGGCTGATCATGCAACGATCACGTAGCAACCATGTACTGGTCACGTGACTGATCATGCACTGATCACGTAATTGATCCTGCACTGATCACGTGGCTCATCATGCACTGATCACGTGGCTGATCACACATGTATCACGTGACTGATCATGCACTGATCCCGTGGCTCTCATGCACTGATCACGTGGCTGTCATGCACTGATCACGTGGATATCATGCACTGATCACGTGGCTGATCACACACGTATCACATGACTGATCATGCACTGATCACGTGGCTATCATGCACTGATCACGTGGCTGATCATGCAATGATCACGTAGCTACCATGTACTGGTCACGTGACTGATCATGCACTGATCACGTAATTGATCATGCACTGATCACGTGGCTGATCATGCACTGATCACGTGGCTGATCATGCACTGATCACGTAACTGATCATGCACTGATCACGTGACTGATCATGCACTGATCACGTGGCTATCATGCACTGATCACGTGGCTGACATGCACTGATCACGTGCCTGATCATGCACTGATCACGTGGCTGATCATGCACTGATCACGTGACTGATCATGCACTGATCACGTGTCTGATCATGCACTGATCACGTGGCTATCATGCACTGATCACGTGGCTGATCATGCCATGATCACGCAGCTACCATGTACTGGTCACATGACTGATCATGCACTGATCACGTGACTGATCATGCACTGATCACGTGGCTATCATGCACTACTCACGTGGCTGATCATGCAATGATCATGTAGCTACCATGTACAGGTCACGTGAATGATCATACACCCATCAGGTGACTGATCATGCACTGATCACGTGGCTATCATGCACTGATCACGAGACTGATCATGCACTGTTCACGTCTATATCATGCACTGATCACATGACTGCCCATGCACTGATCACGTGGATGATCATACACTAATCTTGTGACAGATCATGCACTGATCACGTGGCTGATCATGCACTGATACCGTGACTGAGCATGGACTGATCACATGACTATCATGTAGTGATCACGTGACTTAATGGCGCTGATCATGTGACTGATCATGCGCTGATCATGTTTGCTATCATACACTGATCATGTGCCTCTGGAGGCAATAAACAAAGAGCTGAGTAGGCACGAATCAAACAGTCAGCAGGCAATAATCATGGAACTCAGGTGTGAGGAATCATGCTGCTCAGCTGGCAATAATCAAGCAGCTGAGCAGGCAGGAATTATGCAGCACAGCTGGCAATTGTCAAGCAGATGACAGGCAGGAATCGTGCAGCTCAGCTGGCAATTGTCAAGCAGATGAGCAGACAGTAATCACGCAGCTCAGCAGGCCCAGATCACGTGACTGAGCATGCACTGTTCACGTGGCTGATCATACACTGATCACGTGATGATCATGCACTGATCACGTGGATATCATGCACTGATCACGTGGCTGATCATACACTGTTCACGTGTCTGACCATGCACTGATCACGTGGCTGATCATGCACTGCTCACGTAACTGATCATGCACTGATCACGTGGCTATCATGCACTGATCACGTGGCTGATCATGCACTGTTCACGTGGCTGATCACACACTGTCACGTGACATATCATGCACTGATCACGTGGCACTCATGCACTGATCACGTGGCTGATCATACACTGATCACGTAACTCATGCACACATCACGTGGCTATCATGCACTGATCACGTGGCTGTCATGCAATGATCACGTAGCAACCATATACTGGTCACGTGACTGATCATGCACTGATCACGTAAATGATCATGCACTGATCACGTGACTGATCATGCACTGATCACGTGACTGATCATGCACTGATCACGTGGCTATCATGCACTGCTCACGTGGCTGATCATGCAACGATCACGTAGCAACCATGTACTGGTCACGTGACTGATCACGTGACTGATCATGCACTGATCACGTGGCTATCATGCACTACTCACGTGGCTGATCATGCAATGATCATGTAGCTACCATGTACAGGTCACGTGAATGATCATACACCCATCAGGTGACTGATCATGCACTGATCACGTGGCTATCATGCACTGATCACAGGACTGATCATGCACTGATCACGTCTATATCATGCACTGATCACATGACTGCCCATGCACTGATCACGTGGATGATCATACACTAATCATGTGACAGATCATGCACTGATCACGTGGCTGATCATGCACTGATACCGTGACTGAGCATGGACTGATCACATGACTATCATGTAGTGATCACGTGACTTAATGGCGCTGATCATGTGACTGATCATGCACTGATCATGTTTGCTATCATACACTGATCATGTGCCTCTGGAGGCAATAAACAAAGAGCTGAGTAGGCACGAATCAAACAGTCAGCAGGCAATAATCATGGAACTCAGGTGTGAGGAATCATGCTGCTCAGCTGGCAATAATCAAGCAGCTGAGCAGGCAGGAATTACGCAGCACAGCTGGCAATTGTCAAGCAGATGACAGGCAGGAATCGTGCAGCTCAGCTGGCAATTGTCAAGCAGATGAGCAGACAGTAATCACGCAGCTCAGCAGGCCCAGATCACGTGACTGAGCATGCACTGTTCACGTGGCTGATCATACACTGATCACGTGATGATCATGCACTGATCACTTGGATATCATGCACTGATCACGTGGCTGATCATACACTGTTCACGTGTCTGACCATGCACTGATCACGTGGCTGATCATACACTGCTCACGTAACTGATCATGCACTGATCACGTGGCTATCATGCACTGATCACGTGGCTGAACATGCACTGTTCACGTGGCTGATCACACACCTGTCACGTGACATATCATGCACTGATCACGTGGCACTCATGCACTGATCACGTGGCTGATCATACTCTGCTCACGTAACTCATGCACACATCACGTGGCTATCATGCACTGCTCACGTGGCTCGTCATGGAATGATCACGTAGCTACCATATACTGGTCACGTGA
This sequence comes from Bos javanicus, assembly GCF_032452875.1. NCBI lineage: Eukaryota > Metazoa > Chordata > Mammalia > Artiodactyla > Bovidae > Bos > Bos javanicus. The sequence continues at coordinate 113,392 of NW_026894139.1, read as the reverse complement.
CTGATCATGCACAGATCACGTAAATGATCATGCACTGTTCACGTGACTGATCATGTACTGATCACGTGACTGATCATGCACTGATCACGTGGCTATCATGCTCTGCTCACGTGGCTGATCATGCAACGATCACGTAGCAACCATGTACTGGTCACGTGACTGATCATGCACTGATCACGTAATTGATCCTGCACTGATCACGTGGCTCATCATGCACTGATCACGTGGCTGATCACACATGTATCACGTGACTGATCATGCACTGATCACGTGGCTCTCATGCACTGATCACGTGGCTGTCATGCACTGATCACGTGGATATCATGCACTGATCACGTGGCTGATCACACACGTATCACATGACTGATCATGCACTGATCACGTGGCTATCATGCACTGATCACGTGGCTATCATGCACTGATCACGTGGCTGATCATGCACTGATCACGTAGCTACCATGCACTGATCACGTGACTGATCATGCACTGATCACGTGATTGATCATGCACTGATCACGTGGCTGATCATGCACTGATCACGTGGCTGATCATGCACTGATCACGTGACTGATCATGCACTGATCACGTGACTGATCATGCACTGATCACGTGGCTATCATGCACTGATCACGTGGCTGATCATGCACTGATCAGCTATCATGCACTGATCACGTGACTGATCATGCACTGATCACGTGACTGATCATGCACTGATCACGTGGCTATCATGCACTGATCACGTGACTGATCATGCACTGATCACGTGGCTGATCATGCACTGATCACGTGACTGATCATGCACTGATCACGTGACTGATCATGCACTGATCACGTGGCTATCATGCACTGATCACGTGGCTGATCATGCACTGATCACGTGACTGATCATGCACTGATCACGTGGCTGATCATGCACTGATCACGTGACTGATCATGCACTGATCACGTGACTGATCATGCACTGATCACGTGGCTATCATGCACTGATCACGTGGCTGATCATGCACGATCACGTAGCTACCATGTACTGATCACGTGACTGATCATGCACTGATCACGTGATTGATCATGCACTGATCACGTGGCTGATCATGCACTGATCACGTGGCTGATCACACATGTATCACGTGACTGATCATGCACTGATCACGTGGCTATCATGCACTGATCACGTGGCTGATCATGCACTGATCACGTGGCTATCATGCACTGATCACGTGGCTGATCACACACTATCACATGACTGATCATGCACTGATCACGTGGCTATCATGCACTGATCACGTGGCTATCATGCACTGATCACGTGGCTGATCATGCAATGATCACGTAGCTACCATGTACTGGTCACGTGACTGATCATGCACTGATCACGTAATTGATCATGCACTGATCACGTGGCTGATCATGCACTGATCACGTGGCTGATCATGCACTGATCACGTGACTGATCATGCACTGATCACGTGACTGATCATGCACTGATCACGTGGCTATCATGCACTGATCACGTGGCTGATCATGCACTGATCACGTGACTGATCATGCACTGATCACGTGGCTGATCATGCACTGATCACGTGGCTGATCATGCACTGATCACGTGACTGATCATGCACTGATCACGTGTCTGATCATGCACTGATCACGTGGCTATCATGCACTGCTCACGTGGCTGATCATGCATGATCACGCAGCTACCATGTACTGGTCACATGACTGATCATGCACTGATCACGTGACTGATCATGCAGTGATCACGTGGCTATCATGCACTACTCACGTGGCTGATCATGCAATGATCATGTAGCTACCATGTACAGGTCACGTGAATGATCATACACCCATCAGGTGACTGATCATGCACTGATCACGTGGCTATCATGCACTGATCACGAGACTGATCATGCACTGATCACGTCTATATCATGCACTGATCACATGACTGCCCATGCACTGATCACGTGGATGATCATACACTAATCATGTGACAGATCATGCACTGATCACGTGGCTGATCATGCACTGATACCGTGACTGAGCATGGACTGATCACATGACTATCATGTAGTGATCACGTGACTTAATGGCGCTGATCATGTGACTGATCATGCGCTGATCATGTTTGCTATCATACACTGATCATGTGCCTCTGGAGGCAATAAACAAAGAGCTGAGTAGGCACGAATCAAACAGTCAGCAGGCAATAATCATGGAACTCAGGTGTGAGGAATCATGCTGCTCAGCTGGCAATAATCAAGCAGCTGAGCAGGCAGGAATTACGCAGCACAGCTGGCAATTGTCAAGCAGATGACAGGCAGGAATCGTGCAGCTCAGCTGGCAATTGTCAAGCAGATGAGCAGACAGTAATCACGCAGCTCAGCAGGCCCAGATCACGTGACTGAGCATGCACTGTTCACGTGGCTGATCATACACTGATCACGTGATGATCATGCACTGATCACGTGGATATCATGCACTGATCACGTGGCTGATCATACACTATCACGTGACTGATCATGCACTGATCACGTGGCTGATCATGCACTGATCACGTGGCTATCATGCACTGATCACGTGGCTGATCATGCACTGATCACGTGGCTACCATGCACTGATCACGTGACTGATCATGCACTGATCACGTGACTGATCATGCACTGATCACGTGGCTATCATGCACTACTCACGTGGCTGATCATGCAATGATCACGTAGCTACCATGTACTGGTCACGTGACTGATCATGCACTGATCACGTGACTGATCATGCACTGATCACGTGGCTATCATGCACTGATCACGTGACTGATCATGCACTGATCACGTCTATATCATGCACTGATCACGTGACTGATCATGCACTGATCACGTGGATGATCATGCACTGATCACGTGACTGATCATGCACTGATCACGTGGCTGATCATGCACTGATCACGTGACTGATCATGCACTGATCATGACTATCATGCACTGATCACGTGACTTAATGCACTGATCATGTGACTGATCATGCACTGATCATGTGGCTATCATGCACTGATCATGTGCCTCTGGAGGCAATGAACAAAGAGCTGATAGGCACGAATCAAACAGTCAGCAGGCAATGATCATGGAACACAGGTGTGAGGAATCATGCTGCTCAGCTGGCAATAATCAAGCAGCTGATCATGCAGGAATCGTGCAGCTCAGCTGGCAATTGTCAAGCAGATGATCAGACAGTAATCACGCAGCTCATCATGCACTGATCACGTGACTGATCATGCACTGATCACGTGGCTGATCATGCACTGATCACGTGGCTATCATGCACTGATCACGTGGCTGATCATGCACTGATCACGTGGCTGATCATGCACTGATCACGTGACTGATCATGCACTGATCACGTGGCTGATCATGCACTGATCACGTGGCTGATCATGCACTGATCACGTGGCTGATCATGCACTGATCACGTGACTGATCATGCACTGATCACGTGACTGATCATGCACTGATCACGTGACTGATCATGCACTGATCACGTGGCTATCATGCACTACTCACGTGGCTGATCATGCAATGATCATGTAGCTACCATGTACAGGTCACGTGAATGATCATACACCCATCAGGTGACTGATCATGCACTGATCACGTGGCTATCATGCACTGATCACGAGACTGATCATGCACTGATCACGTCTATATCATGCACTGATCACATGACTGCCCATGCACTGATCACGTGGATGATCATACACTAATCATGTGACAGATCATGCACTGATCACGTGGCTGATCATGCACTGATACCGTGACTGAGCATGGACTGATCACATGACTATCATGTAGTGATCACGTGACTTAATGGCGCTGATCATGTGACTGATCATGCGCTGATCATGTTTGCTATCATACACTGATCATGTGCCTCTGGAGGCAATAAACAAAGAGCTGAGTAGGCACGAATCAAACAGTCAGCAGGCAATAATCATGGAACTCAGCTGTGAGGAATCATGCTGCTCAGCTGGCAATAATCAAGCAGCTGAGCAGGCAGGAATTACGCAGCACAGCTGGCAATTGTCAAGCAGATGACAGGCAGGAATCGTGCAGCTCAGCTGGCAATTGTCAAGCAGATGAGCAGACAGTAATCACGCAGCTCAGCAGGCCCAGATCACGTGACTGAGCATGCACTGTTCACGTGGCTGATCATACACTGATCACGTGATGATCATGCACTGATCACTTGGATATCATGCACTGATCACGTGGCTGATCATACACTGTTCACGTGTCTGACCATGCACTGATCACGTGGCTGATCATACACTGCTCACGTAACTGATCATGCACTGATCACGTGGCTATCATGCACTGATCACGTGGCTGAACATGCACTGTTCACGTGGCTGATCACACACCTGTCACGTGACATATCATGCACTGATCACGTGGCACTCATGCACTGATCACGTGGCTGATCATACTCTGCTCACGTAACTCATGCACACATCACGTGGCTATCATGCACTGCTCACGTGGCTCGTCATGGAATGATCACGTAGCTACCATATACTGGTCACGTGACTGATCATGCACTGATCACGTAAATGATCATGCACTGTTCACGTGACTGATCATGCACTGATCACGTGGCTGATCATGCACTGATCACGTGGCTGATCATGCACTGATCACGTGGCTGATCATGCACTGATCACGTGACTGATCATGCACTGATCACGTGACTGATCATGCACTGATCACGTGGCATCATGCACTGATCACGTGGCTGATCATGCACTGATCACGTGACTCATGCACACATCACGTGGCTATCATGCACTGATCACGTGGCTGTCATGCACTGATCACGTGGCTATCATGCACTGATCACGTGACTGATCATGCACTGATCACGTGGCTGATCATGCACTGATCACGTGACTGATCATGCACTGATCACGTGACTGATCATGCACTGATCACGTGGCTATCATGCACTGATCACGTGGCTGATCATGCAATGATCACGTAGCTACCATGTACTGGTCACGTGACTGATCATGCACTGATCACGTGACTGATCATGCACTGATCACGTGGCTGATCATGCACTGATCACGTGGCTGATCATGCACTGATCACGTGACTGATCATGCACTGATCACGTGGCTATCATGCACTGATCACGTGGCTGATCATGCACTGATCACGTGGCTATCATGCACTGATCACGTGGCTGATCATGCACTGATCACGTGACTGATCATGCACTGATCACGTGGCTATCATGCACTGATCACGTGGCTGATCATGCACTGATCACGTAGCTACCATGCACTGATCACGTGACTGATCATGCACTGATCACGTAATTGATCATGCACTGATCACGTGGCTGATCATGCACTGATCACGTGGCTGATCACACATGATCACGTGACTGATCATGCACTGATCACGTGGCTGATCATGCACTGATCACGTGGCTGATCATGCACTGATCACGTGGATATCATGCACTGATCACGTGGCTGATCACACACGTATCACGTGACTGATCATGCACTGATCACGTGGCTATCATGCACTGATCACGTGGCTATCATGCACTGATCACGTGGCTGATCATGCAATGATCACGTAGCTACCATGTACTGGTCACGTGACTGATCATGCACTGATCACGTAATTGATCATGCACTGATCACGTGGCTGATCATGCACTGATCACGTGGCTGATCATGCACTGATCACGTGACTGATCATGCACTGATCACGTGACTGATCATGCACTGATCACGTGGCTATCATGCACTGATCACGTGGCTGACATACACTGATCACGTGCCTGATCATGCACTGATCACGTGGCTGATCATGCACTGATCACGTGACTGATCATGCACTGATCACGTGTCTGATCATGCACTGATCACGTGGCTATCATGCACTGCTCACGTGGCTGATCATGCATGATCACGCAGCTACCATGTACTGGTCACATGACTGATCATGCACTGATCACGTGACTGATCATGCAGTGATCACGTGGCTATCATGCACTACTCACGTGGCTGATCATGCAATGATCATGTAGCTACCATGTACAGGTCACGTGAATGATCATACACCCATCAGGTGACTGATCATGCACTGATCACGTGGCTATCATGCACTGATCACGAGACTGATCATGCACTGATCACGTCTATATCATGCACTGATCACATGACTGCCATGCACTGATCACGTGGATGATCATACACTAATCTTGTGACAGATCATGCACTGATCACGTGGCTGATCATGCACTGATACCGTGACTGAGCATGGACTGATCACATGACTATCATGTAGTGATCACGTGACTTAATGGCGCTGATCATGTGACTGATCATGCGCTGATCATGTTTGCTATCATACACTGATCATGTGCCTCTGGAGGCAATAAACAAAGAGCTGAGTAGGCACGAATCAAACAGTCAGCAGGCAATAATCATGGAACTCAGGTGTGAGGAATCATGCTGCTCAGCTGGCAATAATCAAGCAGCTGAGCAGGCAGGAATTACGCAGCACAGCTGGCAATTGTCAAGCAGATGACAGGCAGGAATCGTGCAGCTCAGCTGGCAATTGTCAAGCAGATGAGCAGACAGTAATCACGCAGCTCAGCAGGCCCAGATCACGTGACTGAGCATGCACTGTTCACGTGGCTGATCATGCACTGATCACGTGGCTGATCATGCACTGATCACGTGACTGATCATGCACTGATCACGTGGCTATCATGCACTGATCACGTGGCTGATCATGCACTGATCACGTGGCTGATCACACACTGTCACGTGACATATCATGCACTGATCACGTGGCACTCATGCACTGATCACGTGGCTGATCATACTCTGCTCACGTAACTCATGCACACATCACGTGGCTATCATGCACTGCTCACGTGGCTCGTCATGGAATGATCACGTAGCAACCATATACTGGTCACGTGACTGATCATGCAAAGATCACGTAAATGATCATGCACTGTTCACGTGACTGATCATGTACTGATCACGTGACTGATCATGCACTGATCACGTGGCTATCATGCACTGCTCACGTGGCTGATCATGCAACGATCACGTAGCAACCATGTACTGGTCACGTGACTGATCATGCACTGATCACGTAATTGATCATGCACTGATCACGTGGCTCATCATGCACTGATCACGTGGCTGATCACACATGATCACGTGACTGATCATGCACTGATCACGTGGCTCTCATGCACTGATCACGTGGCTGTCATGCACTGATCACGTGGATATCATGCACTGATCACGTGGCTGATCACACACGTATCACGTGACTGATCATGCACTGATCACGTGGCTATCATGCACTGATCACGTGGCTGATCATGCACTGATCACGTGGCTATCATGCACTGATCACGTGACTGATCATGCACTGATCACGTGACTGATCATGCACTGATCACGTGGCTGATCATGCACTGATCACGTGGCTGATCATGCACTGATCACGTGACTGATCATGCACTGATCACGTGACTGATCATGCACTGATCACGTGGCTATCATGCACTGATCACGTGGCTGATCATGCACTGATCACGTAGCTACCATGCACTGATCACGTGACTGATCATGCACTGATCACGTGACTGATCATGCACTGATCACGTGGCTATCATGCACTGATCACGTGACTGATCATGCACTGATCACGTCTATATCATGCACTGATCACATGACTGATCATGCACTGATCACGTGGATGATCATGCACTGATCACGTGACTGATCATGCACTGATCACGTGGCTGATCATGCACTGATCACGTGACTGATCATGCACTGATCACGTGGCTATCATGCACTGATCACGTGGCTGATCATGCACTGATCACGTAGCTATCATGCACTGATCACGTGACTGATCATGCACTGATCACGTGACTGATCATGCACTGATCACGTGGCTGATCATGCACTGATCACGTGGCTGATCATGTGATCACGTGACTGATCATGCACTGATCACGTGGCTATCATGCACTGATCACGTGGCTGATCATGCACTGATCACGTGGCTATCATGCACTGATCACGTGGCTGATCACACGTATCACGTGACTGATCATGCACTGATCACGTGGCTATCATGCACTGATCACGTGGCTGATCATGCACTGATCACGTGGCTGATCATGCACTGATCACGTGGCTATCATGCACTGATCACGTGACTGATCATGCACTGATCACGTGGCTGATCATGCACTGATCACGTGGCTGATCATGCACTGATCACGTGGCTGATCATGCACTGATCACGTGACTGATCATGCACTGATCACGTGGCTATCATGCACTGATCACGTGGCTGATCATGCATGATCACGCAGCTACCATGCACTGGTCACGTGACTGATCATGCACTGATCACGTGACTGATCATGCACTGATCACGTGGCTATCATGCACTATCACGTGGCTGATCATGCAATGATCATGTAGCTACCATGTACTGGTCACGTGAATGATCATACACCCATCAGGTGACTGATCATGCACTGATCACGTGGCTATCATGCACTGATCACGTGACTGATCATGCACTGATCACGTCTATATCATGCACTGATCACATGACTGCCCATGCACTGATCACGTGGATGATCATACACTGATCACGTGACTGATCATGCACTGATCACGTGGCTGATCATGCACTGATACGTGACTGAGCATGGACTGATCATGACTATCATGCACTGATCACGTGACTTAATGCACTGATCATGTGACTGATCATGCACTGATCATGTTTGCTATCATACACTGATCATGTGCCTCTGGAGGCAATAAACAAAGAGCTGAGTAGGCACGAATCAAACAGTCAGCAGGCAATAATCATGGAACACAGGTGTGAGGAATCATGCTGCTCAGCTGGCAATAATCAAGCAGCTGATCAGGCAGGAATCATGCAGCTCAGCTGGCAATTGTCAAGCAGATGAGCAGACAGTAATCACGCAGCTCAGCAGGCACTGATCACGTGACTGATCATGCACTGTTCACGTGGCTGATCATGCACTGATCACGTGGCTGATCATGCACTGATCACGTGGCTATCATGCACTGATCACGTGGCTGATCATGCACTGATCACGTGGCTACCATGCACTGATCACGTGACTGATCATGCACTGATCACGTAATTGATCATGCACTGATCACGTGGCTGATCATGCACTGATCACGTGGCTGATCATGCACTGATCACGTAACTGATCATGCACTGATCACGTGACTGATCATGCACTGATCACGTGGCTATCATGCACTGATCACGTGGCTGACATACACTGATCACGTGCCTGGTCATGCACTGATCACGTGGCTGATCATGCACTGATCACGTGACTGATCATGCACTGATCACGTGTCTGATCATGCACTGATCACGTGGCTATCATGCACTGCTCACGTGGCTGATCATGCCATGATCACGCAGCTACCATGTACTGGTCACATGACTGATCATGCACTGATCACGTGACTGATCATGCAGTGATCACGTGGCTATCATGCACTACTCACGTGGCTGATCATGCAATGATCATGTAGCTACCATGTACAGGTCACGTGAATGATCATACACCCATCAGGTGACTGATCATGCACTGATCACGTGGCTATCATGCACTGATCACGAGACTGATCATGCACTGATCACGTCTATATCATGCACTGATCACATGACTGCCCATGCACTGATCACGTGGATGATCATACACTAATCTTGTGACAGATCATGCACTGATCACGTGGCTGATCATGCACTGATACCGTGACTGAGCATGGACTGATCACATGACTATCATGTAGTGATCACGTGACTTAATGGCGCTGATCATGTGACTGATCATGCACTGATCATGTTTGCTATCATACACTGATCATGTGCCTCTGGAGGCAATAAACAAAGAGCTGAGTAGGCACGAATCAAACAGTCAGCAGGCAATAATCATGGAACTCAGGTGTGAGGAATCATGCTGCTCAGCTGGCAATAATCAAGCAGCTGAGCAGGCAGGAATCGTGCAGCTCAGCTGGCAATTGTCAAGCAGATGAGCAGACAGTAATCACGCAGCTCAGCAGGCCCAGATCACGTGACTGAGCATGCACTGTTCACGTGGCTGATCATACACTGATCACGTGATGATCATGCACTGATCACTTGGATATCATGCACTGATCACGTGGCTGATCATACACTGTTCACGTGTCTGACCATGCACTGATCACGTGGCTGATCATACACTGCTCACGTAACTGATCATGCACTGATCACGTGGCTATCATGCACTGATCACGTGGCTGAACATGCACTGTTCACGTGGCTGATCACACACCTGTCACGTGACATATCATGCACTGATCACGTGGCACTCATGCACTGATCACGTGGCTGATCATACTCTGCTCACGTAACTCATGCACACATCACGTGGCTATCATGCACTGCTCACGTGGCTCGTCATGGAATGATCACGTAGCAACCATATACTGGTCACGTGACTGATCATGCAAAGATCACGTAAATGATCATGCACTGTTCACGTGACTGATCATGTACTGATCACGTGACTGATCATGCACTGATCACGTGGCTATCATGCTCTGCTCACGTGGCTGATCATGCAATGATCACGTAGCAACCATGTACTGGTCACGTGACTGATCATGCACTGATCACGTAATTGATCCTGCACTGATCACGTGGCTCATCATGCACTGATCACGTGGCTGATCACACATGTATCACGTGACTGATCATGCACTGATCACGTGGCTCTCATGCACTGATCACGTGGCTGTCATGCACTGATCACGTGGATATCATGCACTGATCACGTGGCTGATCACACACGTATCACATGACTGATCATGCACTGATCACGTGGCTATCATGCACTGATCACGTGGCTATCATGCACTGATCACGTGGCTGATCATGCAATGATCACGTAGCTACCATGTACTGATCACGTGACTGATCATGCACTGATCACGTAATTGATCATGCACTGATCACGTGGCTGATCATGCACTGATCACGTGGCTGATCATGCACTGATCACGTGACTGATCATGCACTGATCACGTGACTGATCATGCACTGATCACGTGGCTATCATGCACTGATCACGTGGCTGATCATGCACTGATCACGTGCCTGATCATGCACTGATCACGTGGCTGATCATGCACTGATCACGTGACTGATCATGCACTGATCACGTGGCTATCATGCACTACTCACGTGGCTGATCATGCAATGATCATGTAGCTACCATGTACAGGTCACGTGAATGATCATACACCCATCAGGTGACTGATCATGCACTGATCACGTGGCTATCATGCACTGATCACGAGACTGATCATGCACTGTTCACGTCTATATCATGCACTGATCACATGACTGCCCGTGCACTGATCACGTGGATGATCATACACTAATCTTGTGACAGATCATGCACTGATCACGTGGCTGATCATGCACTGATACCGTGACTGAGCATGGACTGATCACATGACTATCATGTAGTGATCACGTGACTTAATGGCGCTGATCATGTGACTGATCATGCGCTGATCATGTTTGCTATCATACACTGATCATGTGCCTCTGGAGGCAATAAACAAAGAGCTGAGTAGGCACGAATCAAACAGTCAGCAGGCAATAATCATGGAACTCAGGTGTGAGGAATCATGCTGCTCAGCTGGCAATAATCAAGCAGCTGAGCAGGCAGGAATTACGCAGCACAGCTGGCAATTGTCAAGCAGATGACAGGCAGGAATCGTGCAGCTCAGCTGGCAATTGTCAAGCAGATGAGCAGACAGTAATCACGCAGCTCAGCAGGCCCAGATCACGTGACTGAGCATGCACTGTTCACGTGGCTGATCATGCACTGATCACGTGACTGATCATGCACTGATCACGTGGCTATCATGCACTGATCACGTGGCTGATCATGCACTGATCACGTGCTGACCATGCACTGATCACGTGACTGATCATGCACTGATCACGTAACTGATCATGCACTGATCACGTGGCTGATCATGCACTGATCACGTGGCTGATCACACTGTATCACGTGACTGATCATGCACTGATCACGTGGCTATCATGCACTGATCACGTGGCTGTCATGCACTGATCACGTGGCTATCATGCACTGATCACGTGGCTGATCACACACTATCACGTGACTGATCATGCACTGATCACGTGGCTATCATGCACTGATCACGTGGCTATCATGCACTGATCACGTGGCTGATCATGCAATGATCACGTAGCTACCATGTACTGGTCACGTGACTGATCATGCACTGATCACGTGACTGATCATGCACTGATCACGTGGCTGATCATGCACTGATCACGTGGCTGATCATGCACTGATCACGTGACTGATCATGCACTGATCACGTGACTGATCATGCACTGATCACGTGGCTATCATGCACTGATCACGTGGCTGATCATGCACTGATCACGTGACTGATCATGCACTGATCACGTGGCTGATCATGCACTGATCACGTGACTGATCATGCACTGATCACGTGATGATCATGCACTGATCACGTGACTGATCATGCACTGATCACGTGGCTATCATGCACTGATCACGTGGCTGATCATGCATGATCACGCAGCTACCATGTACTGATCACGTGACTGATCATGCACTGATCACGTGACTGATCATGCACTGATCACGTGGCTATCATGCACTATCACGTGGCTGATCATGCAATGATCATGTAGCTACCATGCACTGGTCACGTGACTGATCATGCACTGATCACGTGACTGATCATGCACTGATCACGTGGCTATCATGCACTGATCACGTGACTGATCATGCACTGATCACGTCTATATCATGCACTGATCACGTGACTGCCATGCACTGATCACGTGGCTGATCATGCACTGATCACGTGACTGATCATGCACTGATCACGTGGCTGATCATGCACTGATCACGTGACTGATCATGCACTGATCACGTGACTGATCATGCACTGATCACGTGACTGATCATGCACTGATCACGTGGCTATCATGCACTGATCACGTGGCTGATCATGCACTGATCACGTGGCTACCATGTACTGGTCACGTGACTGATCATGCACTGATCACGTAATTGATCATGCACTGATCACGTGGCTGATCATGCACTGATCACGTGGCTGATCACACATGATCACGTGACTGATCATGCACTGATCACGTGGCTCTCATGCACTGATCACGTGGCTGATCATGCACTGATCACGTGGATATCATGCACTGATCACGTGGCTGATCACACACGTATCACGTGACTGATCATGCACTGATCACGTGGCTGATCATGCACTGATCACGTGGCTATCATGCACTGATCACGTGGCTGATCATGCACTGATCACGTAGCTATCATGCACTGATCACGTGACTGATCATGCACTGATCACGTAATTGATCATGCACTGATCACGTGGCTGATCATGCACTGATCACGTGGCTGATCATGCACTGATCACGTGACTGATCATGCACTGATCACGTGACTGATCATGCACTGATCACGTGGCTATCATGCACTGATCACGTGGCTGATCATGCACTGATCACGTGCCTGATCATGCACTGATCACGTGGCTGATCATGCACTGATCACGTGACTGATCATGCACTGATCACGTGACTGATCATGCACTGATCACGTGGCTATCATGCACTGCTCACGTGGCTGATCATGCATGATCACGCAGCTACCATGTACTGGTCACATGACTGATCATGCACTGATCACGTGACTGATCATGCACTGATCACGTGGCTATCATGCACTACTCACGTGGCTGATCATGCAATGATCATGTAGCTACCATGTACAGGTCACGTGAATGATCATACACCCATCAGGTGACTGATCATGCACTGATCACGTGGCTATCATGCACTGATCACGTGACTGATCATGCACTGATCACGTCTATATCATGCACTGATCACATGACTGCCCATGCACTGATCACGTGGATGATCATACACTAATCATGTGACAGATCATGCACTGATCACGTGGCTGATCATGCACTGATACCGTGACTGAGCATGGACTGATCACATGACTATCATGTAGTGATCACGTGACTTAATGGCGCTGATCATGTGACTGATCATGCACTGATCATGTTTGCTATCATACACTGATCATGTGCCTCTGGAGGCAATAAACAAAGAGCTGAGTAGGCACGAATCAAACAGTCAGCAGGCAATAATCATGGAACTCAGGTGTGAGGAATCATGCTGCTCAGCTGGCAATAATCAAGCAGCTGAGCAGGCAGGAATCGTGCAGCTCAGCTGGCAATTGTCAAGCAGATGAGCAGACAGTAATCACGCAGCTCAGCAGGCACTGATCACGTGACTGAGCATGCACTGATCACGTGGCTGATCATGCACTGATCACGTGGCTGATCATGCACTGATCACGTGGCTGATCATGCACTGATCACGTGGCTGATCATGCACTGATCACGTGACTGATCATGCACTGATCACGTGGCTGATCATGCACTGATCACGTGGCTGATCATGCACTGATCACGTGGCTGATCATGCACTGATCACGTGACTGATCATGCACTGATCACGTGACTGATCATGCACTGATCACGTGACTGATCATGCACTGATCACGTGGCTATCATGCACTACTCACGTGGCTGATCATGCAATGATCATGTAGCTACCATGTACAGGTCACGTGAATGATCATACACCCATCAGGTGACTGATCATGCACTGATCACGTGGCTATCATGCACTGATCACGTGACTGATCATGCACTGATCACGTCTATATCATGCACTGATCACATGACTGCCCATGCACTGATCACGTGGATGATCATACACTAATCTTGTGACAGATCATGCACTGATCACGTGGCTGATCATGCACTGATACCGTGACTGAGCATGGACTGATCACATGACTATCATGTAGTGATCACGTGACTTAATGGCGCTGATCATGTGACTGATCATGCGCTGATCATGTTTGCTATCATACACTGATCATGTGCCTCTGGAGGCAATAAACAAAGAGCTGAGTAGGCACGAATCAAACAGTCAGCAGGCAATAATCATGGAACTCAGCTGTGAGGAATCATGCTGCTCAGCTGGCAATAATCAAGCAGCTGAGCAGGCAGGAATTACGCAGCACAGCTGGCAATTGTCAAGCAGATGACAGGCAGGAATCGTGCAGCTCAGCTGGCAATTGTCAAGCAGATGAGCAGACAGTAATCACGCAGCTCAGCAGGCCCAGATCACGTGACTGAGCATGCACTGTTCACGTGGCTGATCATACACTGATCACGTGATGATCATGCACTGATCACTTGGATATCATGCACTGATCACGTGGCTGATCATACACTGTTCACGTGTCTGACCATGCACTGATCACGTGGCTGATCATACACTGCTCACGTAACTGATCATGCACTGATCACGTGGCTATCATGCACTGATCACGTGGCTGAACATGCACTGTTCACGTGGCTGATCACACACCTGTCACGTGACATATCATGCACTGATCACGTGGCACTCATGCACTGATCACGTGGCTGATCATACTCTGCTCACGTAACTCATGCACACATCACGTGGCTATCATGCACTGCTCACGTGGCTCGTCATGGAATGATCACGTAGCAACCATATACTGGTCACGTGACTGATCATGCAAAGATCACGTAAATGATCATGCACTGATCACGTGACTGATCATGCACTGATCACGTGGCTATCATGCACTGCTCACGTGGCTGATCATGCAACGATCACGTAGCAACCATGTACTGGTCACGTGACTGATCATGCACTGATCACGTAATTGATCCTGCACTGATCACGTGGCTCATCATGCACTGATCACGTGGCTGATCACACATGTATCACGTGACTGATCATGCACTGATCACGTGGCTCTCATGCACTGATCACGTGGCTGTCATGCACTGATCACGTGGATATCATGCACTGATCACGTGGCTGATCACACGTATCACATGACTGATCATGCACTGATCACGTGGCTATCATGCACTGATCACGTGGCTATCATGCACTGATCACGTGGCTGATCATGCACTGATCACGTAGCTACCATGTACTGGTCACGTGACTGATCATGCACTGATCACGTGGCTGATCATGCACTGATCACGTGGCTGATCATGCACTGATCACGTGACTGATCATGCACTGATCACGTGACTGATCATGCACTGATCACGTGGCTATCATGCACTGATCACGTGGCTGATCATGCACTGATCACGTGCCTGATCATGCACTGATCACGTGGCTGATCATGCACTGATCACGTGACTGATCATGCACTGATCACGTGACTGATCATGCACTGATCACGTGGCTATCATGCACTGCTCACGTGGCTGATCATGCAATGATCATGTAGCTACCATGTACAGGTCACGTGAATGATCATACACCCATCAGGTGACTGATCATGCACTGATCACGTGGCTATCATGCACTGATCACGAGACTGATCATGCACTGTTCACGTCTATATCATGCACTGATCACATGACTGCCATGCACTGATCACGTGGATGATCATACACTAATCTTGTGACAGATCATGCACTGATCACGTGGCTGATCATGCACTGATACCGTGACTGAGCATGGACTGATCACATGACTATCATGTAGTGATCACGTGACTTAATGGCGCTGATCATGTGACTGATCATGCGCTGATCATGTTTGCTATCATACACTGATCATGTGCCTCTGGAGGCAATAAACAAAGAGCTGAGTAGGCACGAATCAAACAGTCAGCAGGCAATAATCATGGAACTCAGGTGTGAGGAATCATGCTGCTCAGCTGGCAATAATCAAGCAGCTGAGCAGGCAGGAATTACGCAGCACAGCTGGCAATTGTCAAGCAGATGACAGGCAGGAATCGTGCAGCTCAGCTGGCAATTGTCAAGCAGATGAGCAGACAGTAATCACGCAGCTCAGCAGGCCCAGATCACGTGACTGAGCATGCACTGTTCACGTGGCTGATCATACACTGATCACGTGATGATCATGCACTGATCACTTGGATATCATGCACTGATCACGTGGCTGATCATACACTGTTCACGTGTCTGACCATGCACTGATCACGTGGCTGATCATACACTGCTCACGTAACTGATCATGCACTGATCACGTGGCTATCATGCACTGATCACGTGGCTGAACATGCACTGTTCACGTGGCTGATCACACACCTGTCACGTGACATATCATGCACTGATCACGTGGCACTCATGCACTGATCACGTGGCTGATCATACTCTGCTCACGTAACTCATGCACACATCACGTGGCTATCATGCACTGCTCACGTGGCTCGTCATGGAATGATCACGTAGCAACCATATACTGGTCACGTGACTGATCATGCAAAGATCACGTAAATGATCATGCACTGTTCACGTGACTGATCATGTACTGATCACGTGACTGATCATGCACTGATCACGTGGCTATCATGCTCTGCTCACGTGGCTGATCATGCAACGATCACGTAGCAACCATGTACTGGTCACGTGACTGATCATGCACTGATCACGTAATTGATCCTGCACTGATCACGTGGCTCATCATGCACTGATCACGTGGCTGATCACACATGTATCACGTGACTGATCATGCACTGATCACGTGGCTCTCATGCACTGATCACGTGGCTGTCATGCACTGATCACGTGGATATCATGCACTGATCACGTGGCTGATCACACACGTATCACATGACTGATCATGCACTGATCACGTGGCTATCATGCACTGATCACGTGGCTATCATGCACTGATCACGTGGCTGATCATGCAATGATCACGTAGCTACCATGTACTGGTCACGTGACTGATCATGCACTGATCACGTAATTGATCATGCACTGATCATGTGGCTGATCATGCACTGATCACGTGGCTGATCATGCACTGATCACGTAACTGATCATGCACTGATCACGTGACTGATCATGCACTGATCACGTGGCTATCATGCACTGATCACGTGGCTGACATACACTGATCACGTGCCTGGTCATGCACTGATCACGTGGCTGATCATGCACTGATCACGTGGCTGATCATGCACTGATCACGTGACTGATCATGCACTGATCACGTGTCTGATCATGCACTGATCACGTGGCTATCATGCACTGCTCACGTGGCTGATCATGCCATGATCACGCAGCTACCATGTACTGGTCACATGACTGATCATGCACTGATCACGTGACTGATCATGCAGTGATCACGTGGCTATCATGCACTACTCACGTGGCTGATCATGCAATGATCATGTAGCTACCATGTACAGGTCACGTGAATGATCATACACCCATCAGGTGACTGATCATGCACTGATCACGTGGCTATCATGCACTGATCACGAGACTGATCATGCACTGTTCACGTCTATATCATGCACTGATCACATGACTGCCCATGCACTGATCACGTGGATGATCATACACTAATCTTGTGACAGATCATGCACTGATCACGTGGCTGATCATGCACTGATACCGTGACTGAGCATGGACTGATCACATGACTATCATGTAGTGATCACGTGACTTAATGGCGCTGATCATGTGACTGATCATGCGCTGATCATGTTTGCTATCATACACTGATCATGTGCCTCTGGAGGCAATAAACAAAGAGCTGAGTAGGCACGAATCAAACAGTCAGCAGGCAATAATCATGGAACTCAGGTGTGAGGAATCATGCTGCTCAGCTGGCAATAATCAAGCAGCTGAGCAGGCAGGAATTACGCAGCACAGCTGGCAATTGTCAAGCAGATGACAGGCAGGAATCGTGCAGCTCAGCTGGCAATTGTCAAGCAGATGAGCAGACAGTAATCACGCAGCTCAGCAGGCCCAGATCACGTGACTGAGCATGCACTGTTCACGTGGCTGATCATACACTGATCACGTGATGATCATGCACTGATCACTTGGATATCATGCACTGATCACGTGGCTGATCATACACTGTTCACGTGTCTGACCATGCACTGATCACGTGGCTGATCATACACTGCTCACGTAACTGATCATGCACTGATCACGTGGCTATCATGCACTGATCACGTGGCTGAACATGCACTGTTCACGTGGCTGATCACACACCTGTCACGTGACATATCATGCACTGATCACGTGGCACTCATGCACTGATCACGTGGCTGATCATACTCTGCTCACGTAACTCATGCACACATCACGTGGCTATCATGCACTGCTCACGTGGCTCGTCATGGAATGATCACGTAGCAACCATATACTGGTCACGTGACTGATCATGCAAAGATCACGTAAATGATCATGCACTGTTCACGTGACTGATCATGTACTGATCACGTGACTGATCATGCACTGATCACGTGGCTATCATGCTCTGCTCACGTGGCTGATCATGCAACGATCACGTAGCAACCATGTACTGGTCACGTGACTGATCATGCACTGATCACGTAATTGATCCTGCACTGATCACGTGGCTCATCATGCACTGATCACGTGGCTGATCACACATGTATCACGTGACTGATCATGCACTGATCCCGTGGCTCTCATGCACTGATCACGTGGCTGTCATGCACTGATCACGTGGATATCATGCACTGATCACGTGGCTGATCACACACGTATCACATGACTGATCATGCACTGATCACGTGGCTATCATGCACTGATCACGTGGCTATCATGCACTGATCACGTGGCTGATCATGCAATGATCACGTAGCTACCATGTACTGATCACGTGACTGATCATGCACTGATCACGTAATTGATCATGCACTGATCATGTGGCTGATCATGCACTGATCACGTGGCTGATCATGCACTGATCACGTGACTGATCATGCACTGATCACGTGACTGATCATGCACTGATCACGTGGCTGATCATGCACTGATCACGTGGCTGATCATGCACTGATCACGTGACTGATCATGCACTGATCACGTGTCTGATCATGCACTGATCACGTGGCTATCATGCACTGCTCACGTGGCTGATCATGCATGATCACGCAGCTACCATGTACTGGTCACATGACTGATCATGCACTGATCACGTGACTGATCATGCAGTGATCACGTGGCTATCATGCACTACTCACGTGGCTGATCATGCAATGATCATGTAGCTACCATGTACAGGTCACGTGAATGATCATACACCCATCAGGTGACTGATCATGCACTGATCACGTGGCTATCATGCACTGATCACGAGACTGATCATGCACTGATCACGTCTATATCATGCACTGATCACATGACTGCCCGTGCACTGATCACGTGGATGATCATACACTAATCTTGTGACAGATCATGCACTGATCACGTGGCTGATCATGCACTGATACCGTGACTGAGCATGGACTGATCACATGACTATCATGTAGTGATCACGTGACTTAATGGCGCTGATCATGTGACTGATCATGCGCTGATCATGTTTGCTATCATACACTGATCATGTGCCTCTGGAGGCAATAAACAAAGAGCTGAGTAGGCACGAATCAAACAGTCAGCAGGCAATAATCATGGAACTCAGGTGTGAGGAATCATGCTGCTCAGCTGGCAATAATCAAGCAGCTGAGCAGGCAGGAATTACGCAGCACAGCTGGCAATTGTCAAGCAGATGACAGGCAGGAATCGTGCAGCTCAGCTGGCAATTGTCAAGCAGATGAGCAGACAGTAATCACGCAGCTCAGCAGGCCCAGATCACGTGACTGAGCATGCACTGTTCACGTGGCTGATCATACACTGATCACGTGATGATCATGCACTGATCACTTGGATATCATGCACTGATCACGTGGCTGATCATACACTGTTCACGTGTCTGACCATGCACTGATCACGTGGCTGATCATGCACTGCTCACGTAACTGATCATGCACTGATCACGTGGCTATCATGCACTGATCACGTGGCTGAACATGCACTGTTCACGTGGCTGATCACACACTGTCACGTGACATATCATGCACTGATCACGTGGCACTCATGCACTGATCACGTGGCTGATCATACACTGCTCACGTAACTCATGCACACATCACGTGGCTATCATGCACTGCTCACGTGGCTGTCATGGAATGATCACGTAGCTACCATATACTGGTCACGTGACTGATCATGCACTGATCACGTAAATGATCATGCACTGATCACGTGACTGATCATGCACTGATCACGTGACTGATCATGCACTGATCACGTGACTGATCATGCACTGATCACGTGGCTATCATGCACTGCTCACGTGGCTGATCATGCAACGATCACGTAGCAACCATGTACTGGTCACGTGACTGATCATGCACTGATCACGTAATTGATCATGCACTGATCACGTGGCTCATCATGCACTGATCACGTGGCTGATCACACATGTATCACGTGACTGATCATGCACTGATCACGTGGCTATCATGCACTGATCACGTGGCTGATCATGCACTGATCACGTGGATATCATGCACTGATCACGTGGCTGATCATACACTGATCACGTGACTGATCATGCACTGATCACGTGGCTATCATGCACTGATCACGTGGCTGATCATGCACTGATCACGTGGCTGATCACACACTGTCACGTGACTATCATGCACTGATCACGTGGCACTCATGCACTGATCACGTGGCTGATCATACACTGATCACGTAACTCATGCACACATCACGTGGCTATCATGCACTGATCACGTGGCTGTCATGCAATGATCACGTAGCAACCATATACTGGTCACGTGACTGATCATGCACTGATCACGTAAATGATCATGCACTGATCACGTGACTGATCATGCACTGATCACGTGACTGATCATGCACTGATCACGTGGCTATCATGCACTGCTCACGTGGCTGATCATGCACGATCACGTAGCAACCATGTACTGGTCACGTGACTGATCATGCACTGATCACGTAATTGATCATGCACTGATCACGTGGCTCATCATGCACTGATCACGTGGCTGATCACATGTATCACGTGACTGATCATGCACTGATCACGTGGCTCTCATGCACTGATCACGTGGCTGTCATGCACTGATCACGTGGATATCATGCACTGATCACGTGGCTGATCACACACGTATCACATGACTGATCATGCACTGATCACGTGGCTATCATGCACTGATCACGTGGCTATCATGCACTGATCACGTGGCTGATCATGCACTGATCACGTAGCTACCATGTACTGGTCACGTGACTGATCATGCACTGATCACGTAATTGATCATGCACTGATCACGTGGCTGATCATGCACTGATCACGTGGCTGATCATGCACTGATCACGTAACTGATCATGCACTGATCACGTGACTGATCATGCACTGATCACGTGGCTATCATGCACTGATCACGTGGCTGACATACACTGATCACGTGCCTGATCATGCACTGATCACGTGGCTGATCATGCACTGATCACGTGACTGATCATGCACTGATCACGTGACTGATCATGCACTGATCACGTGACTGATCATGCACTGATCACGTGGCTATCATGCACTGCTCACGTGGCTGATCATGCATGATCACGCAGCTACCATGTACTGGTCACATGACTGATCATGCACTGATCACGTGACTGATCATGCAGTGATCACGTGGCTATCATGCACTACTCACGTGGCTGATCATGCAATGATCATGTAGCTACCATGTACAGGTCACGTGAATGATCATACACCCATCAGGTGACTGATCATGCACTGATCACGTGGCTATCATGCACTGATCACGAGACTGATCATGCACTGATCACGTCTATATCATGCACTGATCACATGACTGCCCATGCACTGATCACGTGGATGATCATACACTAATCTTGTGACAGATCATGCACTGATCACGTGGCTGATCATGCACTGATACCGTGACTGAGCATGGACTGATCACATGACTATCATGTAGTGATCACGTGACTTAATGGCGCTGATCATGTGACTGATCATGCGCTGATCATGTTTGCTATCATACACTGATCATGTGCCTCTGGAGGCAATAAACAAAGAGCTGAGTAGGCACGAATCAAACAGTCAGCAGGCAATAATCATGGAACTCAGGTGTGAGGAATCATGCTGCTCAGCTGGCAATAATCAAGCAGCTGAGCAGGCAGGAATTACGCAGCACAGCTGGCAATTGTCAAGCAGATGACAGGCAGGAATCGTGCAGCTCAGCTGGCAATTGTCAAGCAGATGAGCAGACAGTAATCACGCAGCTCAGCAGGCCCAGATCACGTGACTGAGCATGCACTGTTCACGTGGCTGATCATACACTGATCACGTGATGATCATGCACTGATCACTTGGATATCATGCACTGATCACGTGGCTGATCATACACTGTTCACGTGTCTGACCATGCACTGATCACGTGGCTGATCATACACTGCTCACGTAACTGATCATGCACTGATCACGTGGCTATCATGCACTGATCACGTGGCTGAACATGCACTGTTCACGTGGCTGATCACACACTGTCACGTGACATATCATGCACTGATCACGTGGCACTCATGCACTGATCACGTGGCTGATCATACTCTGCTCACGTAACTCATGCACACATCACGTGGCTATCATGCACTGCTCACGTGGCTCGTCATGGAATGATCACGTAGCTACCATATACTGGTCACGTGACTGATCATGCAAAGATCACGTAAATGATCATGCACTGTTCACGTGACTGATCATGTACTGATCACGTGACTGATCATGCACTGATCACGTGGCTATCATGCTCTGCTCACGTGGCTGATCATGCAACGATCACGTAGCAACCATGTACTGGTCACGTGACTGATCATGCACTGATCACGTAATTGATCCTGCACTGATCACGTGGCTCATCATGCACTGATCACGTGGCTGATCACACATGTATCACGTGACTGATCATGCACTGATCCGTGGCTCTCATGCACTGATCACGTGGCTGTCATGCACTGATCACGTGGATATCATGCACTGATCACGTGGCTGATCACACACGTATCACATGACTGATCATGCACTGATCACGTGGCTATCATGCACTGATCACGTGGCTATCATGCACTGATCACGTGGCTGATCATGCAATGATCACGTAGCTACCATGCACTGATCACGTGACTGATCATGCACTGATCACGTAATTGATCATGCACTGATCACGTGGCTGATCATGCACTGATCACGTGGCTGATCATGCACTGATCACGTAACTGATCATGCACTGATCACGTGACTGATCATGCACTGATCACGTGGCTATCATGCACTGATCACGTGGCTGATCATGCACTGATCACGTGCTATCATGCACTGATCACGTGACTGATCATGCACTGATCACGTGACTGATCATGCACTGATCACGTGGCTATCATGCACTGATCACGTGGCTGATCATGCACTGATCACGTGGCTGATCATGCACTGATCACATGACTGATCATGCACTGATCACGTGACTGATCATGCACTGATCACGTGGCTATCATGCACTGATCACGTGGCTGATCATACACTGATCACGTGACTGATCATGCACTGATCACGTGGCTGATCATGCACTGATCACGTGACTGATCATGCACTGATCACGTGACTGATCATGCACTGATCACGTGGCTATCATGCACTGCTCACGTGGCTGATCATGCACGATCACGTAGCAACCATGCACTGATCACGTGACTGATCATGCACTGATCACGTAATTGATCATGCACTGATCACGTGGCTGATCATGCACTGATCACGTGGCTGATCACACATGTATCACGTGACTGATCATGCACTGATCACGTGGCTCTCATGCACTGATCACGTGGCTGTCATGCACTGATCACGTGGATATCATGCACTGATCACGTGGCTGATCACACACGTATCACATGACTGATCATGCACTGATCACGTGGCTATCATGCACTGATCACGTGGCTATCATGCACTGATCACGTGGCTGATCATGCAATGATCACGTAGCTACCATGTACTGGTCACGTGACTGATCATGCACTGATCACGTAATTGATCATGCACTGATCACGTGGCTGATCATGCACTGATCACGTGGCTGATCATGCACTGATCACGTAACTGATCATGCACTGATCACGTGACTGATCATGCACTGATCACGTGGCTATCATGCACTGATCACGTGGCTGACATGCACTGATCACGTGACTGATCATGCACTGATCACGTGGCTGATCATGCACTGATCACGTGGCTGATCATGCACTGATCACGTGACTGATCATGCACTGATCACGTGTCTGATCATGCACTGATCACGTGGCTATCATGCACTGCTCACGTGGCTGATCATGCCATGATCACGCAGCTACCATGTACTGGTCACATGACTGATCATGCACTGATCACGTGACTGATCATGCAGTGATCACGTGGCTATCATGCACTACTCACGTGGCTGATCATGCAATGATCATGTAGCTACCATGTACAGGTCACGTGAATGATCATACACCCATCAGGTGACTGATCATGCACTGATCACGTGGCTATCATGCACTGATCACGAGACTGATCATGCACTGATCACGTCTATATCATGCACTGATCACATGACTGCCCATGCACTGATCACGTGGATGATCATACACTAATCTTGTGACAGATCATGCACTGATCACGTGGCTGATCATGCACTGATACCGTGACTGAGCATGGACTGATCACATGACTATCATGTAGTGATCACGTGACTTAATGGCGCTGATCATGTGACTGATCATGCGCTGATCATGTTTGCTATCATACACTGATCATGTGCCTCTGGAGGCAATAAACAAAGAGCTGAGTAGGCACGAATCAAACAGTCAGCAGGCAATAATCATGGAACTCAGGTGTGAGGAATCATGCTGCTCAGCTGGCAATAATCAAGCAGCTGAGCAGGCAGGAATTACGCAGCACAGCTGGCAATTGTCAAGCAGATGACAGGCAGGAATCGTGCAGCTCAGCTGGCAATTGTCAAGCAGATGAGCAGACAGTAATCACGCAGCTCAGCAGGCCCAGATCACGTGACTGAGCATGCACTGTTCACGTGGCTGATCATACACTGATCACGTGATGATCATGCACTGATCACTTGGATATCATGCACTGATCACGTGGCTGATCATACACTGTTCACGTGTCTGACCATGCACTGATCACGTGGCTGATCATACACTGCTCACGTAACTGATCATGCACTGATCACGTGGCTATCATGCACTGATCACGTGGCTGAACATGCACTGTTCACGTGGCTGATCACACACCTGTCACGTGACATATCATGCACTGATCACGTGGCACTCATGCACTGATCACGTGGCTGATCATACTCTGCTCACGTAACTCATGCACACATCACGTGGCTATCATGCACTGCTCACGTGGCTCGTCATGGAATGATCACGTAGCTACCATATACTGGTCACGTGACTGATCATGCAAAGATCACGTAAATGATCATGCACTGTTCACGTGACTGATCATGTACTGATCACGTGACTGATCATGCACTGATCACGTGGCTATCATGCTCTGCTCACGTGGCTGATCATGCAACGATCACGTAGCAACCATGTACTGGTCACGTGACTGATCATGCACTGATCACGTAATTGATCCTGCACTGATCACGTGGCTCATCATGCACTGATCACGTGGCTGATCACACTGTATCACGTGACTGATCATGCACTGATCACGTGGCTATCATGCACTGATCACGTGGCTGTCATGCACTGATCACGTGGATATCATGCACTGATCACGTGGCTGATCATACACTGATCACGTGACTGATCATGCACTGATCACGTGGCTATCATGCACTGATCACGTGGCTGATCATGCACTGATCACGTGGCTGATCACACACTGTCACGTGACTATCATGCACTGATCACGTGGCACTCATGCACTGATCACGTGGCTGATCATACACTGATCACGTAACTCATGCACACATCACGTGGCTATCATGCACTGATCACGTGGCTGTCATGCAATGATCACGTAGCTACCATATACTGTCACGTGACTGATCATGCACTGATCACGTAAATGATCATGCACTGATCACGTGACTGATCATGCACTGATCACGTGACTGATCATGCACTGATCACGTGGCTATCATGCACTGCTCACGTGGCTGATCATGCAACGATCACGTAGCAACCATGTACTGGTCACGTGACTGATCATGCACTGATCACGTAATTGATCATGCACTGATCACGTGGCTCATCATGCACTGATCACGTGGCTGATCACACATGTATCACGTGACTGATCATGCACTGATCACGTGGCTCTCATGCACTGATCACGTGGCTGTCATGCACTGATCACGTGGATATCATGCACTGATCACGTGGCTGATCACACACGTATCACATGACTGATCATGCACTGATCACGTGGCTATCATGCACTGATCACGTGGCTATCATGCACTGATCACGTGGCTGATCATGCAATGATCACGTAGCTACCATGTACTGGTCACGTGACTGATCATGCACTGATCACGTAATTGATCATGCACTGATCATGTGGCTGATCATGCACTGATCACGTGGCTGATCATACACTGATCACGTAACTGATCATGCACTGATCACGTGACTGATCATGCACTGATCACGTGGCTATCATGCACTGATCACGTGGCTGACATACACTGATCACGTGCCTGGTCATGCACTGATCACGTGGCTGATCATGCACTGATCACGTGACTGATCATGCACTGATCACGTGTCTGATCATGCACTGATCACGTGTCTGATCATGCACTGATCACGTGGCTATCATGCACTGCTCACGTGGCTGATCATGCATGATCACGCAGCTACCATGTACTGGTCACATGACTGATCATGCACTGATCACGTGACTGATCATGCAGTGATCACGTGGCTATCATGCACTACTCACGTGGCTGATCATGCAATGATCATGTAGCTACCATGTACAGGTCACGTGAATGATCATACACCCATCAGGTGACTGATCATGCACTGATCACGTGGCTATCATGCACTGATCACGAGACTGATCATGCACTGTTCACGTCTATATCATGCACTGATCACATGACTGCCCATGCACTGATCACGTGGATGATCATACACTAATCTTGTGACAGATCATGCACTGATCACGTGGCTGATCATGCACTGATACCGTGACTGAGCATGGACTGATCACATGACTATCATGTAGTGATCACGTGACTTAATGGCGCTGATCATGTGACTGATCATGCGCTGATCATGTTTGCTATCATACACTGATCATGTGCCTCTGGAGGCAATAAACAAAGAGCTGAGTAGGCACGAATCAAACAGTCAGCAGGCAATAATCATGGAACTCAGGTGTGAGGAATCATGCTGCTCAGCTGGCAATAATCAAGCAGCTGAGCAGGCAGGAATTACGCAGCACAGCTGGCAATTGTCAAGCAGATGACAGGCAGGAATCGTGCAGCTCAGCTGGCAATTGTCAAGCAGATGAGCAGACAGTAATCACGCAGCTCAGCAGGCCCAGATCACGTGACTGAGCATGCACTGTTCACGTGGCTGATCATACACTGATCACGTGATGATCATGCACTGATCACTTGGATATCATGCACTGATCACGTGGCTGATCATACACTGTTCACGTGTCTGACCATGCACTGATCACGTGGCTGATCATACACTGCTCACGTAACTGATCATGCACTGATCACGTGGCTATCATGCACTGATCACGTGGCTGAACATGCACTGTTCACGTGGCTGATCACACACCTGTCACGTGACATATCATGCACTGATCACGTGGCACTCATGCACTGATCACGTGGCTGATCATACTCTGCTCACGTAACTCATGCACACATCACGTGGCTATCATGCACTGCTCACGTGGCTCGTCATGGAATGATCACGTAGCAACCATATACTGGTCACGTGACTGATCATGCAAAGATCACGTAAATGATCATGCACTGTTCACGTGACTGATCATGTACTGATCACGTGACTGATCATGCACTGATCACGTGGCTATCATGCTCTGCTCACGTGGCTGATCATGCAACGATCACGTAGCAACCATGTACTGGTCACGTGACTGATCATGCACTGATCACGTAATTGATCCTGCACTGATCACGTGGCTCATCATGCACTGATCACGTGGCTGATCACACATGTATCACGTGACTGATCATGCACTGATCACGTGGCTCTCATGCACTGATCACGTGGCTGATCATGCACTGATCACGTGGATATCATGCACTGATCACGTGGCTGATCATACACTGATCACGTGACTGATCATGCACTGATCACGTGGCTATCATGCACTGATCACGTGGCTGATCATGCACTGATCACGTGGCTGATCACACACTGTCACGTGACATATCATGCACTGATCACGTGGCACTCATGCACTGATCACGTGGCTGATCATACACTGATCACGTAACTCATGCACACATCACGTGGCTATCATGCACTGATCACGTGGCTGTCATGGAATGATCACGTAGCAACCATATACTGGTCACGTGACTGATCATGCACTGATCACGTAAATGATCATGCACTGATCACGTGACTGATCATGCACTGATCACGTGACTGATCATGCACTGATCACGTGGCTATCATGCACTGCTCACGTGGCTGATCATGCAACGATCACGTAGCAACCATGTACTGGTCACGTGACTGATCATGCACTGATCACGTAATTGATCATGCACTGATCACGTGGCTCATCATGCACTGATCACGTGGCTGATCACACATGTATCACGTGACTGATCATGCACTGATCACGTGGCTCTCATGCACTGATCACGTGGCTGTCATGCACTGATCACGTGGATATCATGCACTGATCAGTGGCTGATCACACACGTATCACATGACTGATCATGCACTGATCACGTGGCTATCATGCACTGATCACGTGGCTATCATGCACTGATCACGTGGCTGATCATGCAATGATCACGTAGCTACCATGTACTGGTCACGTGACTGATCATGCACTGATCACGTAATTGATCATGCACTGATCATGTGGCTGATCATGCACTGATCACGTGGCTGATCATGCACTGATCACATAACTGATCATGCACTGATCACGTGACTGATCATGCACTGATCACGTGGCTATCATGCACTGATCACGTGGCTGACATACACTGATCACGTGCCTGATCATGCACTGATCACGTGGCTGATCATGCACTGATCACGTGACTGATCATGCACTGATCACGTGACTGATCATGCACTGATCACGTGTCTGATCATGCACTGATCACGTGGCTATCATGCACTGCTCACGTGGCTGATCATGCCATGATCACGCAGCTACCATGTACTGGTCACATGACTGATCATGCACTGATCACGTGACTGATCATGCAGTGATCACGTGGCTATCATGAACTACTCACGTGGCTGATCATGCAATGATCATGTAGCTACCATGTACAGGTCACGTGAATGATCATACACCCATCAGGTGACTGATCATGCACTGATCACGTGGCTATCATGCACTGATCACGAGACTGATCATGCACTGTTCACGTCTATATCATGCACTGATCACATGACTGCCCATGCACTGATCACGTGGATGATCATACACTAATCTTGTGACAGATCATGCACTGATCACGTGGCTGATCATGCACTGATACCGTGACTGAGCATGGACTGATCACATGACTATCATGTAGTGATCACGTGACTTAATGGCGCTGATCATGTGACTGATCATGCGCTGATCATGTTTGCTATCATACACTGATCATGTGCCTCTGGAGGCAATAAACAAAGAGCTGAGTAGGCACGAATCAAACAGTCAGCAGGCAATAATCATGGAACTCAGGTGTGAGGAATCATGCTGCTCAGCTGGCAATAATCAAGCAGCTGAGCAGGCAGGAATTACGCAGCACAGCTGGCAATTGTCAAGCAGATGACAGGCAGGAATCGTGCAGCTCAGCTGGCAATTGTCAAGCAGATGAGCAGACAGTAATCACGCAGCTCAGCAGGCCCAGATCACGTGACTGAGCATGCACTGTTCACGTGGCTGATCATACACTGATCACGTGATGATCATGCACTGATCACTTGGATATCATGCACTGATCACGTGGCTGATCATACACTGTTCACGTGTCTGACCATGCACTGATCACGTGGCTGATCATACACTGCTCACGTAACTGATCATGCACTGATCACGTGGCTGATCATGCACTGATCACGTGGCTGATCATGCACTGATCACGTGGCTATCATGCACTGATCACGTGGCTGATCATGCACTGATCACGTGGCAACCATGCACTGATCACGTGACTGATCATGCACTGATCACGTAACTGATCATGCACTGATCACGTGGCTATCATGCACTGATCACGTGGCTGATCACACATGATCACGTGACTGATCATGCACTGATCACGTGGCTCTCATGCACTGATCACGTGGCTGTCATGCACTGATCACGTGGATATCATGCACTGATCACGTGGCTGATCATGCACGTATCACGTGACTGATCATGCACTGATCACGTGGCTGATCATGCACTGATCACGTGGCTATCATGCACTGATCACGTGGCTGATCATGCAATGATCACGTAGCTACCATGTACTGGTCACGTGACTGATCATGCACTGATCACGTAATTGATCATGCACTGATCACGTGGCTGATCATGCACTGATCACGTGGCTGATCATGCACTGATCACGTGACTGATCATGCACTGATCACGTGACTGATCATGCACTGATCACGTGGCTGATCATGCACTGATCACGTGGCTGATCATGCACTGATCACGTGACTGATCATGCACTGATCACGTGTCTGATCATGCACTGATCACGTGGCTATCATGCACTGCTCACGTGGCTGATCATGCCATGATCACGCAGCTACCATGTACTGGTCACATGACTGATCATGCACTGATCACGTGACTGATCATGCAGTGATCACGTGGCTATCATGCACTACTCACGTGGCTGATCATGCAATGATCATGTAGCTACCATGTACAGGTCACGTGAATGATCATACACCCATCAGGTGACTGATCATGCACTGATCACGTGGCTATCATGCACTGATCACGAGACTGATCATGCACTGATCACGTCTATATCATGCACTGATCACATGACTGCCCATGCACTGATCACGTGGATGATCATACACTAATCTTGTGACAGATCATGCACTGATCACGTGGCTGATCATGCACTGATACCGTGACTGAGCATGGACTGATCACATGACTATCATGTAGTGATCACGTGACTTAATGGCGCTGATCATGTGACTGATCATGCGCTGATCATGTTTGCTATCATACACTGATCATGTGCCTCTGGAGGCAATAAACAAAGAGCTGAGTAGGCACGAATCAAACAGTCAGCAGGCAATAATCATGGAACTCAGGTGTGAGGAATCATGCTGCTCAGCTGGCAATAATCAAGCAGCTGAGCAGGCAGGAATTACGCAGCACAGCTGGCAATTGTCAAGCAGATGACAGGCAGGAATCGTGCAGCTCAGCTGGCAATTGTCAAGCAGATGAGCAGACAGTAATCACGCAGCTCAGCAGGCCCAGATCACGTGACTGAGCATGCACTGTTCACGTGGCTGATCATACACTGATCACGTGATGATCATGCACTGATCACTTGGATATCATGCACTGATCACGTGGCTGATCATACACTGTTCACGTGTCTGACCATGCACTGATCACGTGGCTGATCATACACTGCTCACGTAACTGATCATGCACTGATCACGTGGCTATCATGCACTGATCACGTGGCTGAACATGCACTGTTCACGTGGCTGATCACACACCTGTCACGTGACATATCATGCACTGATCACGT
Organism: Bos javanicus; assembly: GCF_032452875.1. NCBI lineage: Eukaryota > Metazoa > Chordata > Mammalia > Artiodactyla > Bovidae > Bos > Bos javanicus. The sequence goes on along the minus strand of NW_026894139.1, from coordinate 80,161 downwards.
GGCACTCATGCACTGATCACGTGGCTGATCATACTCTGCTCACGTAACTCATGCACACATCACGTGGCTATCATGCACTGCTCACGTGGCTCGTCATGGAATGATCACGTAGCTACCATATACTGGTCACGTGACTGATCATGCAAAGATCACGTAAATGATCATGCACTGTTCACGTGACTGATCATGTACTGATCACGTGACTGATCATGCACTGATCACGTGGCTATCATGCTCTGCTCACGTGGCTGATCATGCAACGATCACGTAGCAACCATGTACTGGTCACGTGACTGATCATGCACTGATCACGTAATTGATCCTGCACTGATCACGTGGCTCATCATGCACTGATCACGTGGCTGATCACACATGTATCACGTGACTGATCATGCACTGATCACGTGGCTCTCATGCACTGATCACGTGGCTGTCATGCACTGATCACGTGGATATCATGCACTGATCACGTGGCTGATCATACACTGATCACGTGACTGATCATGCACTGATCACGTGGCTATCATGCACTGATCACGTGGCTGATCATGCACTGATCACGTGGCTGATCACACACTGTCACGTGACTATCATGCACTGATCACGTGGCACTCATGCACTGATCACGTGGCTGATCATACACTGATCACGTAACTCATGCACTGATCACGTGGCTATCATGCACTGATCACGTGGCTGATCATGCAATGATCACGTAGCAACCATATACTGGTCACGTGACTGATCATGCACTGATCACGTAAATGATCATGCACTGATCACGTGACTGATCATGCACTGATCACGTGGCTATCATGCACTGCTCACGTGGCTGATCATGCACGATCACGTAGCAACCATGTACTGGTCACGTGACTGATCATGCACTGATCACGTGATTGATCATGCACTGATCACGTGGCTGATCATGCACTGATCACGTGGCTGATCACACATGATCACGTGACTGATCATGCACTGATCACGTGGCTATCATGCACTGATCACGTGGCTGTCATGCACTGATCACGTGGATATCATGCACTGATCACGTGGCTGATCACACACGTATCACATGACTGATCATGCACTGATCACGTGGCTATCATGCACTGATCACGTGGCTATCATGCACTGATCACGTGGCTGATCATGCAATGATCACGTAGCTACCATGTACTGGTCACGTGACTGATCATGCACTGATCACGTAATTGATCATGCACTGATCACGTGGCTGATCATGCACTGATCACGTGGCTGATCATGCACTGATCACGTGACTGATCATGCACTGATCACGTGACTGATCATGCACTGATCACGTGGCTATCATGCACTGATCACGTGGCTGACATACACTGATCACGTGCCTGATCATGCACTGATCACGTGGCTGATCATGCACTGATCACGTGACTGATCATGCACTGATCACGTGTCTGATCATGCACTGATCACGTGGCTATCATGCACTGCTCACGTGGCTGATCATGCCATGATCACGCAGCTACCATGTACTGGTCACATGACTGATCATGCACTGATCACGTGACTGATCATGCAGTGATCACGTGGCTATCATGCACTACTCACGTGGCTGATCATGCAATGATCATGTAGCTACCATGTACAGGTCACGTGAATGATCATACACCCATCAGGTGACTGATCATGCACTGATCACGTGGCTATCATGCACTGATCACGAGACTGATCATGCACTGATCACGTCTATATCATGCACTGATCACATGACTGCCCATGCACTGATCACGTGGATGATCATACACTAATCTTGTGACAGATCATGCACTGATCACGTGGCTGATCATGCACTGATACCGTGACTGAGCATGGACTGATCACATGACTATCATGTAGTGATCACGTGACTTAATGGCGCTGATCATGTGACTGATCATGCGCTGATCATGTTTGCTATCATACACTGATCATGTGCCTCTGGAGGCAATAAACAAAGAGCTGAGTAGGCACGAATCAAACAGTCAGCAGGCAATAATCATGGAACTCAGGTGTGAGGAATCATGCTGCTCAGCTGGCAATAATCAAGCAGCTGAGCAGGCAGGAATTACGCAGCACAGCTGGCAATTGTCAAGCAGATGACAGGCAGGAATCGTGCAGCTCAGCTGGCAATTGTCAAGCAGATGAGCAGACAGTAATCACGCAGCTCAGCAGGCCCAGATCACGTGACTGAGCATGCACTGTTCACGTGGCTGATCATACACTGATCACGTGATGATCATGCACTGATCACTTGGATATCATGCACTGATCACGTGGCTGATCATACACTGTTCACGTGTCTGACCATGCACTGATCACGTGGCTGATCATACACTGCTCACGTAACTGATCATGCACTGATCACGTGGCTATCATGCACTGATCACGTGGCTGAACATGCACTGTTCACGTGGCTGATCACACACCTGTCACGTGACATATCATGCACTGATCACGTGGCACTCATGCACTGATCACGTGGCTGATCATACTCTGCTCACGTAACTCATGCACACATCACGTGGCTATCATGCACTGCTCACGTGGCTCGTCATGGAATGATCACGTAGCTACCATATACTGGTCACGTGACTGATCATGCACTGATCACGTAAATGATCATGCACTGTTCACGTGACTGATCATGTACTGATCACGTGACTGATCATGCACTGATCACGTGGCTATCATGCACTGCTCACGTGGCTGATCATGCAACGATCACGTAGCAACCATGTACTGGTCACGTGACTGATCATGCACTGATCACGTAATTGATCATGCACTGATCACGTGGCTCATCATGCACTGATCACGTGGCTGATCACACATGTATCACGTGACTGATCATGCACTGATCACGTGGCTATCATGCACTGATCACGTGGCTGTCATGCACTGATCACGTGGATATCATGCACTGATCACGTGGCTGATCATACACTGATCACGTGACTGATCATGCACTGATCACGTGGCTATCATGCACTGATCACGTGGCTGATCATGCACTGATCACGTGGCTGATCACACACTGTCACGTGACTATCATGCACTGATCACGTGGCACTCATGCACTGATCACGTGGCTGATCATACACTGATCACGTAACTCATGCACACATCACGTGGCTATCATGCACTGATCACGTGGCTGTCATGCAATGATCACGTAGCAACCATATACTGGTCACGTGACTGATCATGCACTGATCACGTAAATGATCATGCACTGATCACGTGACTGATCATGCACTGATCACGTGACTGATCATGCACTGATCACGTGGCTATCATGCACTGCTCACGTGGCTGATCATGCAACGATCACGTAGCAACCATGTACTGGTCACGTGACTGATCATGCACTGATCACGTAATTGATCATGCACTGATCACGTGGCTCATCATGCACTGATCACGTGGCTGATCACACATGTATCACGTGACTGATCATGCACTGATCACGTGGCTATCATGCACTGATCACGTGGCTGATCATGCACTGATCACGTGGATATCATGCACTGATCACGTGGCTGATCACACACGTATCACATGACTGATCATGCACTGATCACGTGGCTATCATGCACTGATCACGTGGCTATCATGCACTGATCACGTGGCTGATCATGCAATGATCACGTAGCTACCATGTACTGGTCACGTGACTGATCATGCACTGATCACGTAATTGATCATGCACTGATCACGTGGCTGATCATGCACTGATCACGTGGCTGATCATGCACTGATCACATGACTGATCATGCACTGATCACGTGACTGATCATGCACTGATCACGTGGCTATCATGCACTGATCACGTGGCTGACATACACTGATCACGTGCCTGATCATGCACTGATCACGTGGCTGATCATGCACTGATCACGTGACTGATCATGCACTGATCACGTGACTGATCATGCACTGATCACGTGACTGATCATGCACTGATCACGTGGCTATCATGCACTGCTCACGTGGCTGATCATGCCATGATCACGCAGCTACCATGTACTGGTCACATGACTGATCATGCACTGATCACGTGACTGATCATGCAGTGATCACGTGGCTATCATGCACTACTCACGTGGCTGATCATGCAATGATCATGTAGCTACCATGTACAGGTCACGTGAATGATCATACACCCATCAGGTGACTGATCATGCACTGATCACGTGGCTATCATGCACTGATCACGAGACTGATCATGCACTGATCACGTCTATATCATGCACTGATCACATGACTGCCCATGCACTGATCACGTGGATGATCATACACTAATCATGTGACAGATCATGCACTGATCACGTGGCTGATCATGCACTGATACCGTGACTGAGCATGGACTGATCACATGACTATCATGTAGTGATCACGTGACTTAATGGCGCTGATCATGTGACTGATCATGCGCTGATCATGTTTGCTATCATACACTGATCATGTGCCTCTGGAGGCAATAAACAAAGAGCTGAGTAGGCACGAATCAAACAGTCAGCAGGCAATAATCATGGAACTCAGGTGTGAGGAATCATGCTGCTCAGCTGGCAATAATCAAGCAGCTGAGCAGGCAGGAATTACGCAGCACAGCTGGCAATTGTCAAGCAGATGACAGGCAGGAATCGTGCAGCTCAGCTGGCAATTGTCAAGCAGATGAGCAGACAGTAATCACGCAGCTCAGCAGGCCCAGATCACGTGACTGAGCATGCACTGTTCACGTGGCTGATCATACACTGATCACGTGATGATCATGCACTGATCACTTGGATATCATGCACTGATCACGTGGCTGATCATACACTGTTCACGTGTCTGACCATGCACTGATCACGTGGCTGATCATACACTGCTCACGTAACTGATCATGCACTGATCACGTGGCTATCATGCACTGATCACGTGGCTGAACATGCACTGTTCACGTGGCTGATCACACACCTGTCACGTGACATATCATGCACTGATCACGTGGCACTCATGCACTGATCACGTGGCTGATCATACTCTGCTCACGTAACTCATGCACACATCACGTGGCTATCATGCACTGCTCACGTGGCTCGTCATGGAATGATCACGTAGCTACCATATACTGGTCACGTGACTGATCATGCACTGATCACGTAAATGATCATGCACTGTTCACGTGACTGATCATGTACTGATCACGTGACTGATCATGCACTGATCACGTGGCTATCATGCTCTGCTCACGTGGCTGATCATGCAACGATCACGTAGCAACCATGTACTGGTCACGTGACTGATCATGCACTGATCACGTAATTGATCCTGCACTGATCACGTGGCTCATCATGCACTGATCACGTGGCTGATCACACATGTATCACGTGACTGATCATGCACTGATCACGTGGCTCTCATGCACTGATCACGTGGCTGTCATGCACTGATCACGTGGATATCATGCACTGATCACGTGGCTGATCACACACGTATCACATGACTGATCATGCACTGATCACGTGGCTATCATGCACTGATCACGTGGCTATCATGCACTGATCACGTGGCTGATCATGCACTGATCACGCAGCTACCATGCACTGGTCACGTGACTGATCATGCACTGATCACGTAATTGATCATGCACTGATCACGTGGCTGATCATGCACTGATCACGTGACTGATCATGCAGTGATCACGTGGCTATCATGCACTACTCACGTGGCTGATCATGCAATGATCATGTAGCTACCATGTACAGGTCACGTGAATGATCATACACCCATCAGGTGACTGATCATGCACTGATCACGTGGCTATCATGCACTGATCACGAGACTGATCATGCACTGATCACGTCTATATCATGCACTGATCACATGACTGCCCATGCACTGATCACGTGGATGATCATACACTAATCATGTGACAGATCATGCACTGATCACGTGGCTGATCATGCACTGATACCGTGACTGAGCATGGACTGATCACATGACTATCATGTAGTGATCACGTGACTTAATGGCGCTGATCATGTGACTGATCATGCGCTGATCATGTTTGCTATCATACACTGATCATGTGCCTCTGGAGGCAATAAACAAAGAGCTGAGTAGGCACGAATCAAACAGTCAGCAGGCAATAATCATGGAACTCAGGTGTGAGGAATCATGCTGCTCAGCTGGCAATAATCAAGCAGCTGAGCAGGCAGGAATTACGCAGCACAGCTGGCAATTGTCAAGCAGATGACAGGCAGGAATCGTGCAGCTCAGCTGGCAATTGTCAAGCAGATGAGCAGACAGTAATCACGCAGCTCAGCAGGCCCAGATCACGTGACTGAGCATGCACTGTTCACGTGGCTGATCATACACTGATCACGTGATGATCATGCACTGATCACTTGGATATCATGCACTGATCACGTGGCTGATCATACACTGTTCACGTGTCTGACCATGCACTGATCACGTGGCTGATCATACACTGCTCACGTAACTGATCATGCACTGATCACGTGGCTATCATGCACTGATCACGTGGCTGAACATGCACTGTTCACGTGGCTGATCACACACCTGTCACGTGACATATCATGCACTGATCACGTGGCACTCATGCACTGATCACGTGGCTGATCATACTCTGCTCACGTAACTCATGCACACATCACGTGGCTATCATGCACTGCTCACGTGGCTCGTCATGGAATGATCACGTAGCAACCATATACTGGTCACGTGACTGATCATGCAAAGATCACGTAAATGATCATGCACTGTTCACGTGACTGATCATGTACTGATCACGTGACTGATCATGCACTGATCACGTGGCTATCATGCTCTGCTCACGTGGCTGATCATGCAACGATCACGTAGCAACCATGTACTGGTCACGTGACTGATCATGCACTGATCACGTAATTGATCCTGCACTGATCACGTGGCTCATCATGCACTGATCACGTGGCTGATCACACATGTATCACGTGACTGATCATGCACTGATCACGTGGCTCTCATGCACTGATCACGTGGCTGTCATGCACTGATCACGTGGATATCATGCACTGATCACGTGGCTGATCACACACGTATCACATGACTGATCATGCACTGATCACGTGGCTATCATGCACTGATCACGTGGCTGATCATGCACTGATCACGTGGCTGATCATACACTGATCACATGACTGATCATGCACTGATCATGCACTGATCACGTGGCTATCATGCACTGATCACGTGGCTGACATACACTGATCACGTGCCTGATCATGCACTGATCACGTGGCTGATCATGCACTGATCACGTGACTGATCATGCACTGATCACGTGTCTGATCATGCACTGATCACGTGGCTATCATGCACTGCTCACGTGGCTGATCATGCCATGATCACGCAGCTACCATGTACTGGTCACATGACTGATCATGCACTGATCACGTGACTGATCATGCAGTGATCACGTGGCTATCATGCACTACTCACGTGGCTGATCATGCAATGATCATGTAGCTACCATGTACAGGTCACGTGAATGATCATACACCCATCAGGTGACTGATCATGCACTGATCACGTGGCTATCATGCACTGATCACGAGACTGATCATGCACTGATCACGTCTATATCATGCACTGATCACATGACTGCCCATGCACTGATCACGTGGATGATCATACACTAATCTTGTGACAGATCATGCACTGATCACGTGGCTGATCATGCACTGATACCGTGACTGAGCATGGACTGATCACATGACTATCATGTAGTGATCACGTGACTTAATGGCGCTGATCATGTGACTGATCATGCGCTGATCATGTTTGCTATCATACACTGATCATGTGCCTCTGGAGGCAATAAACAAAGAGCTGAGTAGGCACGAATCAAACAGTCAGCAGGCAATAATCATGGAACTCAGGTGTGAGGAATCATGCTGCTCAGCTGGCAATAATCAAGCAGCTGAGCAGGCAGGAATTACGCAGCACAGCTGGCAATTGTCAAGCAGATGACAGGCAGGAATCGTGCAGCTCAGCTGGCAATTGTCAAGCAGATGAGCAGACAGTAATCACGCAGCTCAGCAGGCCCAGATCACGTGACTGAGCATGCACTGTTCACGTGGCTGATCATACACTGATCACGTGATGATCATGCACTGATCACGTGGCTGATCATACACTGTTCACGTGTCTGACCATGCACTGATCACGTGGCTGATCATACACTGCTCACGTAACTGATCATGCACTGATCACGTGGCTATCATGCACTGATCACGTGGCTGAACATGCACTGTTCACGTGGCTGATCACACACCTGTCACGTGACATATCATGCACTGATCACGTGGCACTCATGCACTGATCACGTGGCTGATCATACTCTGCTCACGTAACTCATGCACACATCACGTGGCTATCATGCACTGCTCACGTGGCTCGTCATGGAATGATCACGTAGCAACCATATACTGGTCACGTGACTGATCATGCACAGATCACGTAAATGATCATGCACTGTTCACGTGACTGATCATGTACTGATCACGTGACTGATCATGCACTGATCACGTGGCTATCATGCTCTGCTCACGTGGCTGATCATGCAACGATCACGTAGCAACCATGTACTGGTCACGTGACTGATCATGCACTGATCACGTAATTGATCCTGCACTGATCACGTGGCTCATCATGCACTGATCACGTGGCTGATCACACATGTATCACGTGACTGATCATGCACTGATCACGTGGCTCATGCACTGATCACGTGGCTGTCATGCACTGATCACGTGGATATCATGCACTGATCACGTGGCTGATCACACACGTATCACATGACTGATCATGCACTGATCACGTGGCTATCATGCACTGATCACGTGGCTATCATGCACTGATCACGTGGCTGATCATGCAATGATCACGTAGCTATCATGTACTGATCACGTGACTGATCATGCACTGATCACGTGGCTGATCATGCACTGATCACGTGGCTGATCATGCACTGATCACGTGACTGATCATGCACTGATCACGTGACTGATCATGCACTGATCACGTGGCTATCATGCACTGATCACGTGGCTGATCATGCACTGATCACGTGACTGATCATGCACTGATCACGTGGCTGATCATGCACTGATCACGTGACTGATCATGCACTGATCACGTGGCTGATCATGCACTGATCACGTGACTGATCATGCACTGATCACGTGACTGATCATGCACTGATCACGTGGCTATCATGCACTGATCACGTGGCTGATCATGCATGATCACGCAGCTACCATGTACTGATCACGTGACTGATCATGCACTGATCACGTGACTGATCATGCACTGATCACGTGACTGATCATGCACTGATCACGTGGCTATCATGCACTGATCACGTGGCTGATCATGCACTGATCACGTGACTGATCATGCACTGATCACGTGGCTGATCATGCACTGATCACGTGACTGATCATGCACTGATCACGTGGCTGATCATGCACTGATCACGTGACTGATCATGCACTGATCACGTGACTGATCATGCACTGATCACGTGGCTATCATGCACTGATCACGTGGCTGATCATGCACTGATCACGTGGCTGATCACACACTGATCACGTGACTATCATGCACTGATCACGTGGCATCATGCACTGATCACGTGGCTGATCATACACTGATCACGTGACTGATCATGCACTGATCACGTGGCTATCATGCACTGATCACGTGGCTGATCATGCACTGATCACGTGGCTATCATGCACTGATCACGTGGCTGATCATGCATGATCACGTGGCTATCATGCACTGATCACGTGACTGATCATGCACTGATCACGTGGCTGATCATGCACTGATCACGTGACTGATCATGCACTGATCACGTGGCTATCATGCACTGATCACGTGGCTGAACATGCACTGATCACGTGGCTGATCACACACCTGTCACGTGACATATCATGCACTGATCACGTGGCAATCATGCACTGATCACGTGGCTGATCATACACTGCTCACGTAACTCATGCACACATCACGTGGCTATCATGCACTGCTCACGTGGCTCGTCATGGAATGATCACGTAGCAACCATATACTGGTCACGTGACTGATCATGCACTGATCACGTAAATGATCATGCACTGTTCACGTGACTGATCATGCACTGATCACGTGACTGATCATGCACTGATCACGTGGCTATCATGCACTGCTCACGTGGCTGATCATGCAACGATCACGTAGCAACCATGTACTGGTCACGTGACTGATCATGCACTGATCACGTAATTGATCATGCACTGATCACGTGGCTCATCATGCACTGATCACGTGGCTGATCACACATGTATCACGTGACTGATCATGCACTGATCACGTGGCTCTCATGCACTGATCACGTGGCTGTCATGCACTGATCACGTGGATATCATGCACTGATCACGTGGCTGATCACACACGTATCACATGACTGATCATGCACTGATCACGTGGCTATCATGCACTGATCACGTGGCTATCATGCACTGATCACGTGGCTGATCATGCAATGATCACGTAGCTACCATGTACTGGTCACGTGACTGATCATGCACTGATCACGTAATTGATCATGCACTGATCATGTGGCTGATCATGCACTGATCACGTGGCTGATCATGCACTGATCACGTGACTGATCATGCACTGATCACGTGACTGATCATGCACTGATCACGTGGCTATCATGCACTGATCACGTGACTGATCATGCACTGATCACGTGCCTGATCATGCACTGATCACGTGGCTGATCATGCACTGATCACGTGGCTGATCATGCACTGATCACGTGACTGATCATGCACTGATCACGTGGCTGATCATGCACTGATCACGTGACTGATCATGCACTGATCACGTGGCTATCATGCACTACTCACGTGGCTGATCATGCAATGATCATGTAGCTACCATGTACAGGTCACGTGAATGATCATACACCCATCAGGTGACTGATCATGCACTGATCACGTGGCTATCATGCACTGATCACGAGACTGATCATGCACTGTTCACGTCTATATCATGCACTGATCACATGACTGCCCATGCACTGATCACGTGGATGATCATACACTAATCTTGTGACAGATCATGCACTGATCACGTGGCTGATCATGCACTGATACCGTGACTGAGCATGGACTGATCACATGACTATCATGTAGTGATCACGTGACTTAATGGCGCTGATCATGTGACTGATCATGCGCTGATCATGTTTGCTATCATACACTGATCATGTGCCTCTGGAGGCAATAAACAAAGAGCTGAGTAGGCACGAATCAAACAGTCAGCAGGCAATAATCATGGAACTCAGGTGTGAGGAATCATGCTGCTCAGCTGGCAATAATCAAGCAGCTGAGCAGGCAGGAATTACGCAGCACAGCTGGCAATTGTCAAGCAGATGACAGGCAGGAATCGTGCAGCTCAGCTGGCAATTGTCAAGCAGATGAGCAGACAGTAATCACGCAGCTCAGCAGGCCCAGATCACGTGACTGAGCATGCACTGTTCACGTGGCTGATCATACACTGATCACGTGATGATCATGCACTGATCACTTGGATATCATGCACTGATCACGTGGCTGATCATACACTGTTCACGTGTCTGACCATGCACTGATCACGTGGCTGATCATACACTGCTCACGTAACTGATCATGCACTGATCACGTGGCTATCATGCACTGATCACGTGGCTGAACATGCACTGTTCACGTGGCTGATCACACACCTGTCACGTGACATATCATGCACTGATCACGTGGCACTCATGCACTGATCACGTGGCTGATCATACTCTGCTCACGTAACTCATGCACACATCACGTGGCTATCATGCACTGCTCACGTGGCTCGTCATGGAATGATCACGTAGCAACCATATACTGGTCACGTGACTGATCATGCAAAGATCACGTAAATGATCATGCACTGTTCACGTGACTGATCATGTACTGATCACGTGACTGATCATGCACTGATCACGTGGCTATCATGCTCTGCTCACGTGGCTGATCATGCAACGATCACGTAGCAACCATGTACTGGTCACGTGACTGATCATGCACTGATCACGTAATTGATCCTGCACTGATCACGTGGCTCATCATGCACTGATCACGTGGCTGATCACACATGTATCACGTGACTGATCATGCACTGATCACGTGGCTCTCATGCACTGATCACGTGGCTGTCATGCACTGATCACGTGGATATCATGCACTGATCATGTGGCTGATCACACACGTATCACATGACTGATCATGCACTGATCACGTGGCTATCATGCACTGATCACGTGGCTATCATGCACTGATCACGTGGCTGATCAGGCAATGATCACGTAGCTACCATGTACTGGTCACGTGACTGATCATGCACTGATCACGTAATTGATCATGCACTGATCATGTGGCTGATCATGCACTGATCACGTGGCTGATCATACACTGATCACATAACTGATCATGCACTGATCACGTGACTGATCATGCACTGATCACGTGGCTATCATGCACTGATCACGTGGCTGACATGCACTGATCACGTGCCTGATCATGCACTGATCACGTGACTGATCATGCACTGATCACGTGGCTATCATGCACTGCTCACGTGGCTGATCATGCCATGATCACGCAGCTACCATGTACTGGTCACATGACTGATCATGCACTGATCACGTGACTGATCATGCAGTGATCACGTGGCTATCATGAACTACTCACGTGGCTGATCATGCAATGATCATGTAGCTACCATGTACAGGTCACGTGAATGATCATACACCCATCAGGTGACTGATCATGCACTGATCACGTGGCTATCATGCACTGATCACGAGACTGATCATGCACTGTTCACGTCTATATCATGCACTGATCACATGACTGCCCGTGCACTGATCACGTGGATGATCATACACTAATCTTGTGACAGATCATGCACTGATCACGTGGCTGATCATGCACTGATACCGTGACTGAGCATGGACTGATCACATGACTATCATGTAGTGATCACGTGACTTAATGGCGCTGATCATGTGACTGATCATGCGCTGATCATGTTTGCTATCATACACTGATCATGTGCCTCTGGAGGCAATAAACAAAGAGCTGAGTAGGCACGAATCAAACAGTCAGCAGGCAATAATCATGGAACTCAGGTGTGAGGAATCATGCTGCTCAGCTGGCAATAATCAAGCAGCTGAGCAGGCAGGAATTACGCAGCACAGCTGGCAATTGTCAAGCAGATGACAGGCAGGAATCGTGCAGCTCAGCTGGCAATTGTCAAGCAGATGAGCAGACAGTAATCACGCAGCTCAGCAGGCCCAGATCACGTGACTGAGCATGCACTGTTCACGTGGCTGATCATACACTGATCACGTGATGATCATGCACTGATCACTTGGATATCATGCACTGATCACGTGGCTGATCATACACTGTTCACGTGTCTGACCATGCACTGATCACGTGGCTGATCATACACTGCTCACGTGACTGATCATGCACTGATCACGTGGCTGATCATGCACTGATCACGTGGCTGATCATGCACTGATCACGTGGCTGATCATGCACTGATCACGTGACTGATCATGCACTGATCACGTGGCTGATCATGCACTGATCACGTGATGATCATGCACTGATCAGTGGATATCATGCACTGATCACGTGGCTGATCATGCACTGATCACGTGACTGATCATGCACTGATCACGTGACTGATCATGCACTGATCACGTGGCTATCATGCACTGATCACGTGGCTGATCATGCACTGATCACGTGACTGATCATGCACTGATCACGTGGCTGATCATGCACTGATCACGTGATGATCATGCACTGATCACGTGGATATCATGCACTGATCACGTGGCTGATCATGCACTGATCACGTGTCTGATCATGCACTGATCACGTGGCTGATCATGCACTGATCACGTGACTGATCATGCACTGATCACGTGGCTATCATGCACTGATCACGTGGCTGATCATGCACTGTCACGTGGCTGATCACACACTGTCACGTGACTATCATGCACTGATCACGTGGCATCATGCACTGATCACGTGGCTGATCATGCACTGATCACGTAACTCATGCACTGATCACGTGGCTATCATGCACTGATCACGTGGCTATCATGCACTGATCACGTGGCTGTCATGCACTGATCACGTGGCTATCATGCACTGATCACGTGGCTGATCATGCACGATCACGTGACTGATCATGCACTGATCACGTGGCTGATCATGCACTGATCACGTGGCTATCATGCACTGATCACGTGGCTGATCATGCACTGATCACGTAGCTACCATGCACTGGTCACGTGACTGATCATGCACTGATCACGTAATTGATCATGCACTGATCACGTGGCTGATCATGCACTGATCACGTGGCTGATCATGCACTGATCACGTGACTGATCATGCACTGATCACGTGACTGATCATGCACTGATCACGTGGCTGATCATGCACTGATCACGTGACTGATCATGCACTGATCACGTGTCTGATCATGCACTGATCACGTGGCTATCATGCACTGCTCACGTGGCTGATCATGCATGATCACGCAGCTACCATGTACTGGTCACATGACTGATCATGCACTGATCACGTGACTGATCATGCAGTGATCACGTGGCTATCATGCACTACTCACGTGGCTGATCATGCAATGATCATGTAGCTACCATGTACAGGTCACGTGAATGATCATACACCCATCAGGTGACTGATCATGCACTGATCACGTGGCTATCATGCACTGATCACGAGACTGATCATGCACTGATCACGTCTATATCATGCACTGATCACATGACTGCCCATGCACTGATCACGTGGATGATCATACACTAATCTTGTGACAGATCATGCACTGATCACGTGGCTGATCATGCACTGATACCGTGACTGAGCATGGACTGATCACATGACTATCATGTAGTGATCACGTGACTTAATGGCGCTGATCATGTGACTGATCATGCGCTGATCATGTTTTCTATCATACACTGATCATGTGCCTCTGGAGGCAATAAACAAAGAGCTGAGTAGGCACGAATCAAACAGTCAGCAGGCAATAATCATGGAACTCAGGTGTGAGGAATCATGCTGCTCAGCTGGCAATAATCAAGCAGCTGAGCAGGCAGGAATTACGCAGCACAGCTGGCAATTGTCAAGCAGATGACAGGCAGGAATCGTGCAGCTCAGCTGGCATTTGTCAAGCAGATGAGCAGACAGTAATCACGCAGCTCAGCAGGCCCAGATCACGTGACTGAGCATGCACTGTTCACGTGGCTGATCATACACTGATCACGTGATGATCATGCACTGATCACTTGGATATCATGCACTGATCACGTGGCTGATCATACACTGTTCATGTGTCTGACCATGCACTGATCACGTGGCTGATCATGCACTGATCACGTGACTGATCATGCACTGATCACGTGGCTGATCATGCACTGATCACGTGACTGATCATGCACTGATCACGTGGCTGATCACACACTGATCACGTGACTGATCATGCACTGATCACGTGGCTATCATGCACTGATCACGTGGCTATCATGCACTGATCACGTGGCTGATCATGCACTGATCACGTAGCTACCATGCACTGATCACGTGACTGATCATGCACTGATCACGTAATTGATCATGCACTGATCACGTGGCTGATCATGCACTGATCACGTGGCTGATCATACACTGATCACGTGACTGATCATGCACTGATCACGTGGCTGATCATGCACTGATCACGTGACTGATCATGCACTGATCACGTGTCTGATCATGCACTGATCACGTGGCTATCATGCACTGCTCACGTGGCTGATCATGCATGATCACGCAGCTACCATGTACTGGTCACATGACTGATCATGCACTGATCACGTGACTGATCATGCACTGATCACGTGGCTATCATGCACTACTCACGTGGCTGATCATGCAATGATCATGTAGCTACCATGTACAGGTCACGTGAATGATCATACACCCATCAGGTGACTGATCATGCACTGATCACGTGGCTATCATGCACTGATCACGAGACTGATCATGCACTGATCACGTCTATATCATGCACTGATCACATGACTGCCCATGCACTGATCACGTGGATGATCATACACTAATCATGTGACAGATCATGCACTGATCACGTGGCTGATCATGCACTGATACCGTGACTGAGCATGGACTGATCACATGACTATCATGTAGTGATCACGTGACTTAATGGCGCTGATCAAGTGACTGATCATGCGCTGATCATGTTTGCTATCATACACTGATCATGTGCCTCTGGAGGCAATAAACAAAGAGCTGAGTAGGCACGAATCAAACAGTCAGCAGGCAATAATCATGGAACTCAGGTGTGAGGAATCATGCTGCTCAGCTGGCAATAATCAAGCAGCTGAGCAGGCAGGAATTACGCAGCACAGCTGGCAATTGTCAAGCAGATGACAGGCAGGAATCGTGCAGCTCAGCTGGCAATTGTCAAGCAGATGAGCAGACAGTAATCACGCAGCTCAGCAGGCCCAGATCACGTGACTGCGCATGCACAGTTCACGTGGCTGATCATACACTGATCACGTGATGATCATGCACTGATCACTTGGATATCATGCACTGATCACGTGGCTGATCATACACTGTTCACCTGTCTGACCATGCACTGATCACGTCTATATCATGCACTGATCACGTGACTGCCCGTGCACTGATCACGTGGCTGATCATGCACTAATCTTGTGACTGATCATGCACTGATCACGTGGCTGATCACACACTGATCACGTGACTGATCATGCACTGATCACGTGGCTATCATGCACTGATCACGTGGCTATCATGCACTGATCACGTGGCTGATCATGCAATGATCACGTAGCTACATATACTGGTCACGTGACTGATCATGCACTGATCACGTAATTGATCATGCACTGATCACGTGGCTGATCATGCACTGATCACGTGGCTGATCATGCACTGATCACGTGACTGATCATGCACTGATCACGTGACTGATCATGCACTGATCACGTGGCTATCATGCACTGATCACGTGGCTGATCATGCACTGATCACGTGCCTGATCATGCACTGATCACGTGGCTGATCATGCACTGATCACGTGACTGATCATGCACTGATCACGTGGCTATCATGCACTGATCACGTGGCTGATCATGCACTGATCACGTGGCTGATCATGCACTGATCACGTGGCTGATCATGCACTGATCACGTGACTGATCATGCACTGATCACGTGACTGATCATGCACTGATCACGTGGCTATCATGCACTGATCACGTGGCTGATCATGCATGATCATGTAGCTACCATGTACTGGTCACGTGACTGATCATGCACTGATCACGTGACTGATCATGCACTGATCACGTGGCTATCATGCACTGATCACGTGGCTGATCATGCATGATCACGCAGCTATCATGCACTGATCACGTGACTGATCATGCACTGATCACGTGACTGATCATGCACTGATCACGTGGCTATCATGCACTGATCACGTGGCTGATCATGCACTGATCACGTAGCTATCATGCACTGATCACGTGACTGATCATGCACTGATCACGTGACTGATCATGCACTGATCACGTGGCTATCATGCACTGATCACGTGGCTGATCATGCACTGATCACGTGTCTGATCATGCACTGATCACGTGGCTGATCATGCACTGATCTGTAACTGATCATGCACTGATCACGTGGCTATCATGCACTGATCACGTGGCTGATCATGCACTGATCACGTGGCTGATCACACACTGTCACGTGACTATCATGCACTGATCACGTGGCACTCATGCACTGATCACGTGGCTGATCATACACTGATCACGTAACTCATGCACTCATCACGTGGCTATCATGCACTGATCACGTGGCTGATCATGCACTGATCACGTAGCAACCATATACTGGTCACGTGACTGATCATGCACTGATCACGTAACTGATCATGCACTGATCACGTGACTGATCATGCACTGATCACGTGGCTGATCACACATGATCACGTGACTGATCATGCACTGATCACGTGGCTATCATGCACTGATCACGTGGCTGTCATGCACTGATCACGTGGATATCATGCACTGATCACGTGGCTGATCACACACGATCACGTGACTGATCATGCACTGATCACGTGGCTATCATGCACTGATCACGTGGCTATCATGCACTGATCACGTGGCTGATCATGCAATGATCACGTAGCTACCATGTACTGATCACGTGACTGATCATGCACTGATCACGTAATTGATCATGCACTGATCACGTGGCTGATCATGCACTGATCACGTGGCTGATCATGCACTGATCACATAACTGATCATGCACTGATCACGTGACTGATCATGCACTGATCACGTGGCTATCATGCACTGATCACGTGGCTGACATACACTGATCACGTGCCTGGTCATGCACTGATCACGTGGCTGATCATGCACTGATCACGTGACTGATCATGCACTGATCACGTGTCTGATCATGCACTGATCACGTGGCTATCATGCACTGCTCACGTGGCTGATCATGCCATGATCACGCAGCTACCATGTACTGGTCACATGACTGATCATGCACTGATCACGTGACTGATCATGCAGTGATCACGTGGCTATCATGAACTTCTCACGTGGCTGATCATGCAATGATCATGTAGCTACCATGTACAGGTCACGTGAATGATCATACACCCATCAGGTGACTGATCATGCACTGATCACGTGGCTATCATGCACTGATCACGAGACTGATCATGCACTGTTCACGTCTATATCATGCACTGATCACATGTCTGCCCGTGCACTGATCACGTGGATGATCATACACTAATCTTGTGACAGATCATGCACTGATCACGTGGCTGATCATGCACTGATACCGTGACTGAGCATGGACTGATCACATGACTATCATGTAGTGATCACGTGACTTAATGGCGCTGATCATGTGACTGATCATGCGCTGATCATGTTTGCTATCATACACTGATCATGTGCCTCTGGAGGCAATAAACAAAGAGCTGAGTAGGCACGAATCAAACAGTCAGCAGGCAATAATCATGGAACTCAGGTGTGAGGAATCATGCTGCTCAGCTGGCAATAATCAAGCAGCTGAACAGGCAGGAATTACGCAGCACAGCTGGCAATTGTCAAGCAGATGACAGGCAGGAATCGTGCAGCTCAGCTGGCAATTGTCAAGCAGATGAGCAGACAGTAATCACGCAGCTCAGCAGGCCCAGATCACGTGACTGAGCATGCACTGTTCACGTGGCTGATCATACACTGATCACGTGATGATCATGCACTGATCACTTGGATATCATGCACTGATCACGTGGCTGATCATACACTGTTCACGTGTCTGACCATGCACTGATCACGTGGCTGATCATACACTGCTCACGTAACTGATCATGCACTGATCACGTGGCTATCATGCACTGATCACGTGGCTGAACATGCACTGTTCACGTGGCTGATCACACGCCTGTCACGTGACATATCATGCACTGATCACGTGGCACTCATGCACTGATCACGTGGCTGATCATACTCTGCTCACGTAACTCATGCACACATCACGTGGCTATCATGCACTGCTCACGTGGCTCGTCATGGAATGATCACGTAGCAACCATATACTGGTCACGTGACTGATCATGCAAAGATCACGTAAATGATCATGCACTGTTCACGTGACTGATCATGCACTGATCACGTGGCTATCATGCTCTGCTCACGTGGCTGATCATGCAACGATCACGTAGCAACCATGTACTGGTCACGTGACTGATCATGCACTGATCACGTAATTGATCCTGCACTGATCACGTGGCTCATCATGCACTGATCACGTGGCTGATCACACATGTATCACGTGACTGATCATGCACTGATCCCGTGGCTCTCATGCACTGATCACGTGGCTGTCATGCACTGATCACGTGGATATCATGCACAGATCATGTGTCTGATCACACACGTATCACATGACTGATCATGCACTGATCACGTGGCTATCATGCACTGATCACGTGGCTATCATGCACTGATCACGTGGCTGATCATGCAATGATCACGTAGCTACCATGTACTGGTCACGTGACTGATCATGCACTGATCACGTAATTGATCATGCACTGATCACGTGGCTGATCATGCACTGATCACGTGGCTGATCATACACTGATCACATAACTGATCATGCACTGATCACGTGACTGATCATGCACTGATCACGTGGCTATCATGCACTGATCACTTGGCTGATCATACACTGATCACGTGCCTGATCATGCACTGATCACGTGGCTGATCATGCACTGATCACGTGACTGATCATGCACTGATCACGTGGCTATCATGCACTGATCACGTGGCTGATCATGCCATGATCACGCAGCTACCATGTACTGGTCACATGACTGATCATGCACTGATCACGTGACTGATCATGCACTGATCACGTGGCTATCATGCACTATCACGTGGCTGATCATGCAATGATCATGTAGCTACCATGTACAGGTCACGTGAATGATCATACACCCATCAGGTGACTGATCATGCACTGATCACGTGGCTATCATGCACTGATCACGTGACTGATCATGCACTGATCACGTCTATATCATGCACTGATCACATGACTGCCCATGCACTGATCACGTGGATGATCATACACTGATCTTGTGACAGATCATGCACTGATCACGTGCCTGATCATGCACTGATCACGTGGCTGATCATGCACTGATCACGTGACTGATCATGCACTGATCACGTGGCTATCATGCACTGATCACGTGGCTGATCATGCATGATCACGCAGCTATCATGCACTGGTCACGTGACTGATCATGCACTGATCACGTGACTGATCATGCACTGATCACGTGGCTATCATGCACTGATCACGTGGCTGATCATGCACTGATCATGTAGCTACCATGCACTGATCACGTGACTGATCATGCACTGATCACGTGACTGATCATGCACTGATCACGTGGCTATCATGCACTGATCACGTGGCTGATCATGCATGATCACGCAGCTACCATGCACTGGTCACGTGACTGATCATGCACTGATCACGTGACTGATCATGCACTGATCACGTGGCTATCATGCACTGATCACGTGGCTGATCATGCACTGATCACGTAGCTACCATGCACTGATCACGTGACTGATCATACACTGATCACGTGACTGATCATGCACTGATCACGTGGCTATCATGCACTGATCACGTGGCTGATCATGCACTGATCACGTGTCTGATCATGCACTGATCACGTGGCTGATCATACACTGCTCACTAACTGATCATGCACTGATCACGTGGCTATCATGCACTGATCACGTGGCTGATCATGCACTGATCACGTGGCTGATCACACACTGTCACGTGACTATCATGCACTGATCACGTGGCATCATGCACTGATCACGTGGCTGATCATACACTGATCACGTGACTCATGCACACATCACGTGGCTATCATGCACTGCTCACGTGGCTGATCATGGAATGATCACGTAGCAACCATATACTGGTCACGTGACTGATCATGCACTGATCACGTAAATGATCATGCACTGATCACGTGACTGATCATGCACTGATCACGTGGCTGATCACACATGATCACGTGACTGATCATGCACTGATCACGTGGCTATCATGCACTGATCACGTGGCTGTCATGCACTGATCACGTGGATATCATGCACTGATCACGTGGCTGATCACACACGATCACGTGACTGATCATGCACTGATCACGTGGCTATCATGCACTGATCACGTGGCTATCATGCACTGATCACGTAGCTTATCAGGCAATGATCACGTAGCTACCATGTACTGGTCACGTAACTGTTCATGCACTGAGCACGTAATTGATCATGCACTGATCATGTGGCTGATCATGCACTGATCACGTGGCTGATCATACACTGATAACATAACTGATCATGCACTGATCACGTGACTGATCATGCACTGATCACGTGGCTATCATGCACTGATCACGTGGCTGACATACACTGATCACGTGCCTGATCATGCACTGATCACGTGGCTGATCATGCACTGATCACGTGACTGATCATGCACTGATCACGTGTCTGATCATGCACTGATCACGTGGCTATCATGCACTGCTCACGTGGCTGATCATGCCATGATCACGCAGCTACCACGTACTGGTCACATGACTGATCATGCACTGATCACGTGACTGATCATGCAGTGATCACGTGGCTATCATGAACTTCTCACGTGGCTGATCATGCAATGATCATGTAGCTACCATGTACAGGTCACGTGAATGTTCATACACCCATCAGGTGACTGATCATGCACTGATCACGTGGCTATCATGCACTGATCACGAGACTGATCATGCACTGATCACGTCTATATCATGCACTGATCACATGTCTGCCCATGCACTGATCACGTGGATGATCATACACTAATCTTGTGACAGATCATGCACTGATCACGTGGCTGATCATGCACTGATACCGTGACTGAGCATGGACTGATCACATGACTATCATGTAGTGATCACGTGACTTAATGGCGCTGATCATGTGACAGATCATGCGCTGATCATGTTTGCTATCATACACTGATCATGTGCCTCTGGAGGCAATAAACAAAGAGCTGAGTAGGCACGAATCAAACAGTCAGCAGGCAATAATCATGGAACTCAGGTGTGAGGAATCATGCTGCTCAGCTGGCAATAATCAAGCAGCTGAACAGGCAGGAAATACGCAGCACAGCTGGCAATTGTCAAGCAGATGACAGGCAGGAATCGTGCAGCTCAGCTGGCAATTGTCAAGCAGATGAGCAGACAGTAATCACGCAGCTCAGCAGGCCCAGATCACGTGACTGAGCATGCACTGTTCACGTGGCTGATCATACACTGATCACGTGATGATCATGCACTGATCACTTGGATATCATGCACTGATCACGTGGCTGATCATACACTGTTCACGTGTCTGAACATGCACTGATCACGTGGCTGATCATACACTGCTCACATAACTGATCATGCACTGATCACGTGGCTATCATGCACTGATCACGTGGCTGAACATGCACTGTTCACGTGGCTGATCACACGCCTGTCACGTGACATATCATGCACTGATCACGTGGCACTCATGCACTGATCACGTGGCTGATCATACTCTGCTCACGTAACTCATGCACACATCACGTGGCTATCATGCACTGCTCACGTGGCTCGTCATGGAATGATCACGTAGCAACCATATACTGGTCACGTGACTGATCATGCAAAGATCACGTAAATGATCATGCACTGTTCACGTGACTGATCATGCACTGATCACGTGGCTATCATGCACTGCTCACGTGGCTGATCATGCAACGATCACGTAGCAACCATGTACTGGTCACGTGACTGATCATGCACTGATCACGTAATTGATCCTGCACTGATCACGTGGCTCATCATGCACTGATCACGTGGCTGATCACACATGTATCACGTGACTGATCATGCACTGATCACGTGGCTCTCATGCACTGATCACGTGGCTGTCATGCACTGATCACGTGGATATCATGCACAGATCATGTGGCTGATCACACACGTATCACATGACTGATCATGCACTGATCACGTGGCTATCATGCACTGATCACGTGGCTATCATGCACTGATCACGTGGCTGATCATGCACTGATCACGTAGCTACCATGTACTGGTCACGTGACTGATCATGCACTGATCACGTAATTGATCATGCACTGATCACGTGGCTGATCATGCACTGATCACGTGGCTGATCATGCACTGATCACGTGACTGATCATGCACTGATCACGTGACTGATCATGCACTGATCACGTGGCTATCATGCACTGATCACGTGGCTGACATACACTGATCACGTGCCTGATCATGCACTGATCACGTGGCTGATCATGCACTGATCACGTGACTGATCATGCACTGATCACGTGACTGATCATGCACTGATCACGTGGCTATCATGCACTGATCACGTGGCTGATCATGCCATGATCACGCAGCTACCATGTACTGATCACGTGACTGATCATGCACTGATCACGTGACTGATCATGCACTGATCACGTCTATATCATGCACTGATCACATGACTGCCCATGCACTGATCACGTGGATGATCATACACTAATCTTGTGACAGATCATGCACTGATCACGTGGCTGATCATGCACTGATACCGTGACTGAGCATGGACTGATCACATGACTATCATGTAGTGATCACGTGACTTAATGGCGCTGATCATGTGACTGATCATGCGCTGATCATGTTTGCTATCATACACTGATCATGTGCCTCTGGAGGCAATAAACAAAGAGCTGAGTAGGCACGAATCAAACAGTCAGCAGGCAATAATCATGGAACTCAAGTGTGAGGAATCATGCTGCTCAGCTGGCAATAATCAAGCAGCTGAACAGGCAGGAATTACGCAGCACAGCTGGCAATTGTCAAGCAGATGACAGGCAGGAATCGTGCAGCTCAGCTGGCAATTGTCAAGCAGATGAGCAGACAGTAATCACGCAGCTCAGCAGGCCCAGATCACGTGACTGAGCATGCACTGTTCACGTGGCTGATCATACACTGATCACGTGATGATCATGCACTGATCACTTGGATATCATGCACTGATCACGTGGCTGATCATACACTGTTCACGTGTCTGACCATGCACTGATCACGTGGCTGATCATACACTGCTCACGTAACTGATCATGCACTGATCACGTGGCTATCATGCACTGATCACGTGGCTGAACATGCACTGTTCACGTGGCTGATCACACACCTGTCACGTGACATATCATGCACTGATCACGTGGCACTCATGCACTGATCACGTGGCTGATCATACTCTGCTCACGTAACTCTTGCACACATCACGTGGCTATCATGCACTTCTCACGTGGCTCATCATGGAATGATCACGTAGTAACCATATACTGGTCACGTGACTGATCACGCAAAGATCACGTAAATGATCATGCACTGTTCACGTGACTGATCATGTACTGATCACGTGACTGATCATGCACTGATCACGTGGCTATCATGCTCTGCTCACGTGGCTGATCATGCAACGATCACGTAGCAACCATGTACTGGTCACGTGACTGATCATGCACTGATCACGTAATTGATCCTGCACTGATCACGTGGCTCATCATGCACTGATCACGTGTCTGATCACACATGTATCACGTGACTGATCATGCACTGATCACGTGGCTCTCATGCACTGATCACGTGGCTGTCATGCCCTGATCACGTGGATATCATGCACTGATCACGTGGCTGATCACACACGTATCACATGACTGATCATGCACTGATCACGTGGCTATCATGCACTGATCACGTGGCTATCATGCACTGATCACGTGGCTGATCAGGCAATGATCACGTAGCTACCATGTACTGGTCACGTGACTGATCATGCACTGATCACGTAATTGATCATGCACTGATCATGTGGCTGATCATGCACTGATCACGTGGCTGATCATACACTGATCACATAACTGATCATGCACTGATCACGTGACTGATCATGCACTGATCACGTGGCTATCATGCACTGATCACGTGGCTGATCATGCACTGATCACGTGCCTGATCATGCACTGATCACGTGGCTGATCATGCACTGATCACGTGACTGATCATGCACTGATCACGTGGCTATCATGCACTGCTCACGTGGCTAATCATGCCATGATCACGCAGCTACCATGTACTGGTCACATGACTGATCATGCACTGATCACGTGACTGATCATGCAGTGATCACGTGGCTATCATGAACTACTCACGTGGCTGATCATGCAATGATCATGTAGCTACCATGTACAGGTCACGTGAATGATCATACACCCATCAGGTGACTGATCATGCACTGATCACGTGGCTATCATGCACTGATCACGAGACTGATCATGCACTGATCACGTCTATATCATGCACTGATCACATGACTGCCCATGCACTGATCACGTGGATGATCATACACTAATCTTGTGACAGATCATGCACTGATCACGTGGCTGATCATGCACTGATACCGTGACTGAGCATGGACTGATCACATGACTATCATGTAGTGATCACGTGACTTAATGGCGCTGATCATGTGACTGATCATGCGCTGATCATGTTTGCTATCATATACTGATCATGTGCCTCTGGAGGCAATAAACAAAGAGCTGAGTAGGCACGAATCAAACAGTCAGCAGGCAATAATCATGGAACTCAGGTGTGAGGAATCATGCTGCTCAGCTGGCAATAATCAAGCAGCTGAACAGGCAGGAATTACGCAGCACAGCTGGCAATTGTCAAGCAGATGACAGGCAGGAATCGTGCAGCTCAGCTGGCAATTGTCAAGCAGATGAGCAGACAGTAATCACGCAGCTCAGCAGGCCCAGATCACGTGACTGAGCATGCACTGTTCACGTGGCTGATCATACACTGATCACGTGATGATCATGCACAGATCACTTGGATATCATGCACTGATCACGTGGCTGATCATACACTGTTCACGTGTCTGACCATGCACTGATCACGTGGCTGATCATACACTGCTCACGTAACTGATCATGCACTGATCACGTGGCTATCATGCACTGATCACGTGGCTGAACATGCACTGTTCACGTGGCTGATCACACACCTGTCACGTGACATATCATGCACTGATCACTTGGCACTCATGCACTGATCACGTGGCTGATCATACTCTGCTCACGTAACTCTTGCACACATCACGTGGCTATCATGCACTGCTCACGTGGCTCGTCATGGAATGATCACGTAGCAACCATATACTGGTCACGTGACTGATCATGCAAAGATCACGTAAATGATCATGCACTGTTCACGTGACTGATCATGTACTGATCACGTGACTGATCATGCACTGATCACGTGGCTATCATGCTTTGCTCACGTGGCTGATCATGCAACGATCACGTAGCAACCATGTACTGGTCACGTGACTGATCATGCACTGATCACGTAATTGATCCTGCACTGATCACGTGGCTCATCATGCACTGATCACGTGGCTGATCACACATGTATCACGTGACTGATCATGCACTGATCACGTGGCTCTCATGCACTGATCACGTGGCTGTCATGCACTGATCACGTGGATATCATGCACTGATCATGTGGTTGATCACACACGTATCACATGACTGATCATGCACTGATCACGTGGCTATCATGCACTGATCACGTGGCTATCATGCACTGATCACGTGGCTGATCATGCAATGATCACGTAGCTACCATGTACTGGTCACGTGACTGATCATGCACTGATCACGTAATTGATCATGCACTGATCATGTGGCTGATCATGCACTGATCACGTGGCTGATCATACACTGATCACATAACTGATCATGCACTGATCACGTGACTGATCATGCACTGATCACGTGGCTATCATGCACTGATCACGTGGCTGATCATGCACTGATCACGTGCCTGATCATGCACTGATCACGTGGCTGATCATGCACTGATCACGTGACTGATCATGCACTGATCACGTGGCTATCATGCACTGCTCACGTGGCTGATCATGCCATGATCACGCAGCTACCATGTACTGCTCACATGACTGATCATGCACTGATCACGTGACTGATCATGCACTGATCACGTGGCTATCATGCACTACTCACGTGGCTGATCATGCAATGATCATGTAGCTACCATGTACAGGTCACTTGAATGATCATACACCCATCAGGTGACTGATCATGCACTGATCACGTGGCTATCATGCACTGATCACGAGACTGATCATGCACTGATCACGTCTATATCATGCACTGATCACATGACTGCCCATGCACTGATCACGTGGATGATCATACACTAATCTTGTGACAGATCATGCACTGATCACGTGGCTGATCATGCACTGATACCGTGACTGAGCATGGACTGATCACATGACTATCATGTAGTGATCACGTGACTTAATGGCGCTGATCATGTGACTGATCATGCGCTGATCATGTTTGCTATCATACACTGATCATGTGCCTCTGGAGGCAATAAACAAAGAGCTGAGTAGGCACGAATCAAACAGTCAGCAGGCAATAATCATGGAACTCAGGTGTGAGGAATCATGCTGCTCAGCTGGCAATAATCAAGCAGCTGAACAGGCAGGAATTACGCAGCACAGCTGGCAATTGTCAAGCAGATGACAGGCAGGAATCGTGCAGCTCAGCTGGCAATTGTCAAGCAGATGAGCAGACAGTAATCACGCAGCTCAGCAGGCCCAGATCACGTGACTGAGCATGCACTGTTCACGTGGCTGATCATACACTGATCACGTGATGATCATGCACTGATCACTTGGATATCATGCACTGATCACGTGGCTGATCATACACTGTTCACGTGTCTGAGCATGCACTGATCACGTGGCTGATCATACACTGCTCACGTAACTGATCATGCACTGATCACGTGGCTATCATGCACTGATCACGTGGCTGATCATGCACTGATCACGTGGCTGATCACACACCTGTCATGTGACATATCATGCACTGCTCACGTGGCTCTCATGGAATGATCACGTGGCAACCATATACTGGTCACGTGACTGATCATGCACTGATCACGTAAATGATCATGCACTGATCACGTGACTGATCATGCACTGATCACGTGACTGATCATGCACTGATCACGTGGCTATCATGCTCTGCTAACGTGGCTGATCATGCAACGATCACGTAGCAAACATATACTGGTCACGTGACTGATCATGCACTGATCACGTAATTGATCATGCACTGATCACGTGGCTCATCATGCACTGATCACGTGGCTGATCACACATGATCACGTGACTGATCATGCACTGATCACGTGGCTCTAATGCACTGATCACGTGGCTGTCATGCACTTATCACGTGGATATCATGCACTGATCACGTGGCTGATCACACACGTATCACATGACTGATCATGCACTGATCACGTGGCTATCATGCACTGATCACGTGGCTATCATGCACTGATCACGTGGCTGATCATGCAATGATCACGTAGCTACCATGTACTGATCACGTGACTGATCATGCACTGATCACGTAACTGATCATGCACTGATCACGTGGCTGATCATGCACTGATCACGTGGCTGATCATGCACTGATCACGTGACTGATCATGCACTGATCACGTGACTGATCATGCACTGATCACGTGGCTATCATGCACTGATCACGTGGCTGATCATGCACTGATCACGTGCCTGATCATGCACTGATCACGTGGCTGATCATGCACTGATCACGTGATGATCATGCACTGATCACGTGGCTATCATGCACTGATCACGTGGCTGATCATGCACTGATCACGTGACTGATCATGCACTGATCACGTGGCTGATCATGCACTGATCACGTGACTGATCATGCACTGATCACGTGGCTATCATGCACTGATCACGTGGCTGATCATGCACTGATCACGTGGCTGATCACACACTGTCACGTGACTATCATGCACTGATCACGTGGCATCATGCACTGATCACGTGGCTGATCATACACTGCTCACGTAACTCATGCACTGATCACGTGGCTATCATGCACTGATCACGTGGCTGATCATGCACTGATCACGTGACTGATCATGCACTGATCACGTGGCTGATCATGCACTGATCACGTGACTGATCATGCACTGATCACGTGACTGATCATGCACTGATCACGTGGCTATCATGCACTGATCACGTGGCTATCATGCACTGATCACGTGGCTATCATGCACTGATCACGTGGCTGATCATGCACTGATCACGTGCCTGATCATGCACTGATCACGTGGCTATCATGCACTGATCACGTGGCTGATCATGCAATGATCACGTAGCTACCATGCACTGATCACGTGACTGATCATGCACTGATCACGTAATTGATCATGCACTGATCACGTGGCTGATCATGCACTGATCACGTGGCTGATCATGCACTGATCACGTAACTGATCATGCACTGATCACGTGACTGATCATGCACTGATCACGTGGCTATCATGCACTGATCACGTGGCTGACATACACTGATCACGTGCCTGATCATGCACTGATCACGTGGCTGATCATGCACTGATCACGTGACTGATCATGCACTGATCACGTGACTGATCATGCACTGATCACGTGGCTATCATGCACTGCTCACGTGGCTGATCATGCCATGATCACGCAGCTACCATGTACTGGTCACATGACTGATCATGCACTGATCACGTGACTGATCATGCAGTGATCACGTGGCTATCATGCACTACTCACGTGGCTGATCATGCAATGATCATGTAGCTACCATGTACTGGTCACGTGAATGATCATTCACCCATCAGGTGACTGATCATGCACTGATCACGTGGCTATCATGCACTGATCACGAGACTGATCATGCACTGATCACGTCTATATCATGCACTGATCACATGACTGCCCATGCACTGATCACGTGGATGATCATACACTAATCTTGTGACAGATCATGCACTGATCACGTGGCTGATCATGCACTGATACCGTGACTGAGCATGGACTGATCACATGACTATCATGTAGTGATCACGTGACTTAATGGCGCTGATCATGTGACTGATCATGCGCTGATCATGTTTGCTATCATACACTGATCATGTGCCTCTGGAGGCAATAAACAAAGAGCTGAGTAGGCACGAATCAAACAGTCAGCAGGCAATAATCATGGAACTCAGGTGTGAGGAATCATGCTGCTCAGCTGGCAATAATCAAGCAGCTGAGCAGGCAGGAATTACGCAGCACAGCTGGCAATTGTCAAGCAGATGACAGGCAGGAATCGTGCAGCTCAGCTGGCAATTGTCAAGCAGATGAGCAGACAGTAATGACGCAGCTCAGCAGGCCCAGATCACGTGACTGAGCATGCACTGTTCACGTGGCTGATCATGCACTGATCACGTGATGATCATGCACTGATCACTTGGATATCATGCACTGATCACGTGGCTGATCATACACTGTTCACGTGTCTGACCATGCACTGATCACGTGGCTGATCATACATTGCTCACGTAACTGATCATGCACTGATCACGTGGCTATCATGCACTGATCACGTGGCTGAACATGCACTGTTCACGTGGCTGATCACACACCTGTCACGTGACATATCATGCACTGATCACGTGGCACTCATGCACTGATCACGTGGCTGATCATACTCTGCTCACGTAACTCATGCACACATCACGTGGCTATCATGCACTGCTCACGTGGCTCGTCATGGAATGATCACGTAGCAACCATATACTGGTAACATGACTGATCATGCAAAGATCACGTAAATGATCATGCACTGTTCACGTGACTGATCATGTACTGATCACGTGACTGATCATGCACTGCCCACGTGGCTATCATGCTCTGCTCACGTGGCTGATCATGCAACGATCACGTAGCAACCATGTACTGGTCACGTGACTGATCATGCACTGATCACGTAATTGATCCTGCACTGATCACGTGGCTCATCATGCACTGATCACGTGGCTGATCACACAGGTATCACGTGACTGATCATGCACTGATCACGTGGCTCTCATGCACTGATCACGTGGCTGTCATGCACTGATCACGTGGATATCATGCACTGATCATGTGGCTGATCACACACGTATCACATGACTGATCATGCACTGATCACGTGGCTATCATGCACTGATCACGTGGCTATCATGCACTGATCATGTGGCTGATCAGGCAATGATCACGTAGCTACCATGTACTGGTCACGAGACTGATCATGCACTGATCACGTAATTGATCATGCACTGATCATGTGGCTGATCATGCACTGATCACGTGGCTGATCATACACTGATCACATAACTGATCATGCACTGATCACGTGACTGATCATGCACTGATCACGTGGCTATAATGCACTGATCACTTGGCTGGACATACACTGATCACGTGCCTGGTCATGCACTGATCACGTGGCTGATCATGCACTGATCACGTGACTGATCATGCACTGATCTCGTGTCTGATCATGCACTGATCACGTGGCTATCATGCACTGCTCACGTGGCTGATCATGCCATGATCACGCAGCTACCATGTACTGGTCACATGACTGATCATGCACTGATCACGTGACTGATCATGCAGTGATCACGTGGCTATCATGAACTACTCACGTGGTTGATCATGCAATGATCATGTAGCTACCATGTACAGGTCACGTGAATGATCATACACCCATCAGGTGACTGATCATGCACTGATCACGTGGCTATCATGCACTGATCACGAGACTGATCATGCACTGTTCACGTCTATATCATGCACTGATCACATGACTGCCCGTGCACTGATCACGTGGATGATCATACACTCATCTTGTGACAGATCATGCACTGATCACGTGGCTGATCATGCACTGATACCGTGACTGAGCTTGGACTGATCACATGACTATCATATAGTGATCACGTGACTTAATGGCGCTGATTATGTGACTGATCATGCGCTGATCATGATTGCTATATATACTGATCATGTGCCTCTGGAGGCAATAAACAAAGAGCTGAGTAGGCACGAATCAAACAGTCAGCAGGCAATAATCATGGAACACAGGTGTGAGGAATCATGCTGCTCAGCTGGCAATAATCAAGCAGCTGAGCAGGCAGGAATTACGCAGCACAGCTGGCAATTCTCAAGCAGATGACAGGCAGGAATCGTGCAGCTCAGCTGGCAATTGTCAAGCAGATGAGCAGACAGTAATCACACAGCTCAGCAGGCCCAGATCACCTGACTGAGCATGCACTGTTCACGTGGCTGATCATACACTGATCACGTGATGATCATGCACTGATCACTTGGATATCATGCACTGATCACGTGGCTGATCATACACTGTTCACGTGTCTGACCATTCACTGATCACGTGGCTGATCATACACTGCTCACGTAACTGATCATGCACTGATCACGTGGCTATCATGCACTGATCACGTGGCTGAACATGCACTGTTCACGTGGCTGATCACACACCTGTCACGTGACATATCATGCACTGATCACGTGGCACTCATGCACTGATCACGTGGCTGATCATACTCTGCTCACGTAACTCATGCACACATCACGTGGCTATCATGCACTGCTCACGTGGCTCGTCATGGAATGATCACGTAGCAACCATATACTGGTAACGTGACTGATCATGCAAAGATCACGTAACTGATCATGCACTGTTCACGTGACTGATTATGTACTGATCACGTGACTGATCATGCACTGACCACGTGGCTATCATGCTCTGCTCACGTGGCTGATCATGCAACGATCACGTAGAAACCATGTACTGGTCACGTGACTGATCATGCACTGATGACGTAATTGATCCTGCACTGATCACGTGGCTCATCATGCACTGATAATGTGGCTGATCAGGCAATGATCACGTAGCTACCATGTACTGGTCACGTGACTGATCATGCACTGATCACGTTATTGATCATGCACTGATCATGTGGCTGATCATGCACTGATCACGTGGCTGATCATACACTGATCACATAACTGATCATGCACTGATCACGTGGCTATCATGCACTGATCACGTGGCTATCATGCACTGATCTCGTGGCTATCATGCACTTATAATATGGCTGATCAGGCAATGATCACGTAGCTACCATGTACTGGTCACGTGACTGATCATGCACTGATCACGTAATTGATCATGCACTGATCATGTGGCTGATCATGCACTGATCACGTGGCTGATCATACACTGATCACATAACTGATCATGCACTGATCACGTGACTGATCATGCACTGATCACGTGGCTATCATGCACTGATCACTTGGCTGGACATACACTGATCACGTGCCTGGTCATGCACTGATCACGTGGCTGATCATGCACTGATCACGTGACTGATCATGCACTGATCTCGTGTCTGATCATGCACTGATCACGTGGCTATCATGCACTGCTCACGTGGCTGATCATGCCATGATCACGCAGCTACCATGTACTGGTCACATGACTGATCATACACCCATCAGTTGACTGATCATGCACTGATCACGTGGCTATCATGCACTGATCACGAGACTGATCATGCACTGTTCACGTCTATATCATGCACTGATCACATGACTGCCCGTGCACTGATCACGTGGATGATCATACACTTATCTTGTGACAGATCATGCACTGATCACGTGGCTGATCATGCACTGATACCGTGACTGAGCATGGACTGATCACATGACTATCATGTAGTGATCACGTGACTTAATGGCGCTGATCATGTGACTGATCATGCGCTGATCATGTTTGCTATCATACACTTATCATGTGCCTCTGGAGGCAATAAACAAAGAGCTGAGTAGGCACGAATCAAACAGTCAGCAGGCAATAATCATGGAACTCAGGTGTGAGGAATCATGCTGCTCAGCTGGCAATAATCAAGCAGCTGAGCAGGCAGGAATTACGCAGCACAGCTGGCAATTGTCAAGCAGATGACAGGCAGGAATCGTGCAGCTCAGCTGGCAATTGTCAAGCAGATGAGCAGACAGTAATCACGCAGCTCAGCAGGCCCAGATCACGTGACTGAGCATGCACTGTTCACGTGGCTGATCATACACTGATCACGTGATGATCATGCACTGATCACTTGGATATCATGCACTGATCACGTGGCTGACCATGCACTGATCACGTGGCTGATCATACACTGTTCACGTGTCTGACCATGCACTGATCACGTGGCTGATCGTACACTGCTCACGAAACTGATCATGCACTGATCACGTGGCTATCATTCACTGATCACGTGGCTGAACATGCACTGTTCACGTGGCTGATCACACACCTGTCACGTGACATATCATGCACTGATCACGTGGCACTCATGCACTGATCACGTGGCTGATCATACTCTGCTCACGTAACTCATGCACACATCACGTGGCTATCATGCACTGCTCACGTGGCTCGTCATGGAATGATCACGTAGCAACCATATACTGGTAACGTGACTGATCATGCAAAGATCACGTAAATGATCATGCACTGTTCACGTGACTGATCATGTACTGATCACGTGACTGATCATGCACTGACCACGTGGCTATCATGCTCTGCTCAAGTGGCTGATCATGCAACGATCACGTAGCAACCATGTACTGGTCACGTGACTCATCATGCACTGATCACGTAATTGATCCTGCACTGATCACGTGGCTCATCATGCACTGATCACGTGGCTGATCACACATGTATCACGTGACTGATCATGCACTGATCCCGTGGCTCTCATGCACTGATCACGTGGCTGTCATGCACTGATCACGTGGATATCATGCACTGATCACGTGGCTGATCAGGCACTGATCACATGGCTCATCATGCACTGATCACGTGTTTATCAGGCAATGATCAGTGACTGACAGGCGCTGATCATGGGAGTGTGCACGCACTGATCACCTGGCTATCATGCACTGATCACGTGACTGCGCATGCACTGATGACGTGGCTGTTCGGGCACTGATCACGTGTTTATCAGGCAGTGATCAGTGACTGACAGGTGCTGATCAGGGGAATGTGCACGCACTGATCAGGTGGCTGATCAGGAACTGACCACCTGACTGCGCATGCAGTGATAACGTGGCTGGTCATTCACTGATCACGTGTTTATCATACGGTGATCACGTGACTGAGAGGCGCTGATCACGTGACTGTGCCGTCAGTGATCACGTGGCTGAGCAGGCACTGATACCGTGACTGAGCATGCACTGATCATGTGCCGGGAGCCGGGGAGGCCTTCCACTCTGGACAAAGGTCATGAGGAAGGAGGCTCGGCATACGCAAATGCGGGATCGGGCCTCAGGAGTCCACCCGGATATTCTCGAGCATCTCCCCCCAAAAAAACCAGAGTCTGCCTACTGTATTGCTTTGTGCTATCACCTCTGATTTCACTGGGGGCTGTCCCCCATACCATCTCGCTCTCTCTGTCAAAGAGTTAACTTAGAGCTCCAATTCATAAAGTTCCTTGTCATTCTTCCCTTTAACTTCCAGCTGAGTCTCCATCTGGAGCGCGGAACCCACCACGCTTACTAATTATGCCTGGGCTGCTAAGACCCACTCGAGAAGGTGTCTAGGGTGAGGCACCTTTCGCTATTCGAGAGGGTGCCTGCGGCCTACGTAAGTGGTGCAAACTTCTTGTCTTGAAGTTTGATTGGTCTTCCGCGTAAACCAAGCTACTCAGTCTCTTTTCTCCACCGAATTTTCCTACTGAGCTCTCCTCATACTATTCTTGCCGTCTCTGATTAGCATATAAATAGTCGCCTAGGCCATCTCTCCTTCGAATACCCTGGATCAGTTGGGGCTGGTCCCCGGCAGGTGGCGACCGAACAGGGACCTCAGGAGGCGATACTCAAAGAGCTGAGCAGACACGAACCACGCAATCAGCAGGCAATAAGCATGGAGCTCAGCAGTGACGAATCATGCTGCTCAACTGGCAATAATCAAGCACGTGACCAGGCAGGAACCACGCAGCTCAGCTGGCAATTGTCAAGCAGATGAGCCGACAGGAATCACGAAGCTCAGATGGCAATTGTCATGCAGATGAGCCGGCAGGAATCACGCAGCTCAGCAGGCCCTGATCACGTGACTCTGCAGGCACTGATCACGTGGCTGATCAAGTCCAGATCACGTGACTGAGCATGCACTGATCACGTGGCTATCATGCACTGCTGACGTGACTGCGCATGCACTGATGACGTGGCTGATCAGGCACTGATCACATGGCTCATCATGCACTGATCACGTGTTTATCAGGCAATGATCAGTGACTGACAGGCGCTGATCAGGGGACTGTGCACGCACTGATCAGGTGGCTGATCAGGAACTGACCACCTGACTGCGCATGCAGTGATCAAGTGGCTGGTCGTTCACTGATCACGTGTTTATCATACGGTGATCACGTGACTGAGAGGCGCTGATCACGTGACTGTGCCGTCAGTGATCACGTGGCTGAGCAGCCACTGATACCGTGACTGAGCATGCACTGATCATGTGCCGGGAGCCAGGGAGGCATTCCACTCTGGACAAAGGTCATGAGGAAGGAGGCTCGGCATACGCAAATGAGGGATCGAGCCTCAGGAGTCCACCCGGATATTCTCGAGCATCTCCCCCCTAAAAAACCAGAGTCTGCCTACTGTATTGCTTTGTGCTCTCACCTCTGATTTCACTGGGGGCTGTCCCCCACCACCATCTCGCTCTCTCTGTCAAAGAGTTAACTTACAGCTCCAATTCATAAAGTTCCTTGTCATTCTTCCCTTTAACTTCCAGCTGTGTCTCCATCTGGAGCGCGGAACCCACCACGCTTACTAATTATGCCTGGGCTGCTAAGACCCACTCGAGAACGTGTCTAGGGTGAGGCACCTTTCGCTATTCGAGAGGGCGCCTGCGGCCTACGTAAGTGGTGCAAACTTCTTGTCTTGAAGTTTGATTGGTCTTCCGCGTAAACCAAGCTACTCAGTCTCTTTTCTGCACCGAATTTTCCTACTGAGCTATCCTCATACTATTATTCTTGACATCTCTGATTAGCATATAAATAGTCGCCTAGGCCATCTCTCCTTCGAATACCCTGGATCAGTTGGGGCTGGTCCCTGGCAGGTGGCGACCGAACAGGGACCTCAGGAGGCGATACTCAAAGAGCTGAGCAGACACGAACCACGCAATCAGCAGGCAATAAGCATGGAGCTCAGCAGTGACGAATCATGCTGCTCAACTGGCAATAATCAAGCACGTGACCAGGCAGGAATCACGCAGCTCAGCTGGCAATTGTCAAGCAGATGAGCCGACAGGAATCACGCAGCTCAGATGGCAATTGTCATGCAGATGAGCCGGCAGGAATCACGCAGCTCAGCAGGCCCTGATCATGTGACTCTGCAGGCACTGATCACGTGGCTGATCAAGTCCAGATCACGTGACTGAGCATGCACTGATGACGTGGCTATCATGCACTGATGACGTGACTGCGCATGCACTGATGACGTGGCTGATCAGGCACTGATCACATGGCTCATCATGCACTGATCACGTGTTTATCAGGCAATGATCAGTGACTGAAAGGCGCTGATCATGGGACTGTGCACGCACTGATCACGTGGCTATCGTGCACTGATCACGTCACTGCGCATGCACTGATGACGTGGCTGTTCGGGCACTGATCACGTGTTTATCAGGCAGTGATCAGTGACTGACAGGTGCTGATCAGGGGACTGTGCACGCACTGATCAGGTGGCTGATCAGGAACTGACCACCTGACCACGCATGCAGTGATCACCTGGCTGGACATACACTGATCACGTGCCTGGTCATGCACTGATCACGTGGCTGATCATGCACTGATCACGTGACTGATCATGCACTGATCTCGTGTCTGATCATGCAATGATCACGTAGGTACCATGCACTGGTCACGTGACTGATCATGCACTGATCAGGTAATTGATCATGCACTGATCACGTGACTGATCATGCACAGATCACGTGACTGATCATGCACAGATCACGTGTCTGATCATGCACTGATCACGTGGCTATCATGCACTGCTCACGTGGCTGATCATGCAATGATCACGCAGCTACCATGTACTGGTCACATGACTGATCATGCACTGATCACATAATTGATCATGCACTGATCACCTGGCTTATCATGCATTGATTATGTCACTGATCATGTGCTGATCATGTTTGGTGTCACACACTGATCATGTGCCTCTGGAGGCAATGAACATAGAGCTGAGTAGGCAGGAATCAGTCAACAGGCTATAATAATGGAACTCACCTCTGAGAAATCATGCGGCTCAGCTGGCAATAATCAAGTAGATGAGCAGGCAGGAATTACGCAGCACAGGTGGCAATTGTCAAGGAGATGACAGGCAGGAATCGTGCAGCTCAGCTGGAAATTGTCAAGCACATGAGCAGACAGTAATCACGCAGCTCAGCAGGCCCTGATCACGTGACTGAGCATGCACTGTTCACGTGGCTGATCACACACCTATCTCGTGACTGATCATGCACTGATCATGTCACTGATCATGCACTGATCACGTGGCTATCATGCACTGATCTCTTGGCTGGACATACACTGATCACGTGCCTGGTCATGCACTGATCACGTGGCTGATCATGCACTGATCACGTGACTGATCATGCACTGATCTCGTGTCTGATCATGCACTGATCACGTGGCTATCATGCACTGTTCACGTGGCTGATCATGCGATGATCACGCAGCTACCATGTACTGGTCACATGACTGATCATGCACTGATCACGTGACTGATCATGCAGTGATTACGTGGCTATCATGCACTACTCACGTGGCTGATCATGCAATGATCATGTAGCTACCATGTACAGGTCACATGAATGATCATACACCCATCAGGTGACTGATCATGCACTGATCACGTAATTGATCATGCACTGATCATGTGGCTGATCATGCACTGATCACGTGGCTGATCATCCACTGATCACGTTACTGATCATGCACTGATCACGTGACTGATCATGCACTGATCACGTGGCTATCATGCACTGATCACTTGGCTGGTCATACACTGATCACGTGCCTGGTCATGCACAGATTACATGACTGATCATGCACTGAACACATGATTGATCATGCACTGATCACGTGGCTATCATGCACTACTCACGTGGCTGATCATGCAATGATCATGTAGCTACCATGTACCGGTCTGGTGACTGATCATACACCCATTAGGTGATGAATCATGCACTGATCACGTCGATGATCATACACTGACCACCTGCCTGGTCATGCACAGATCACGTGACAAATCATGAACTGATCACATAGCTATCATGAACTGATCACCTGGCTGGTCATGCGATGATCACGCAGCTACCATGTACTGGTCACATGACTGATCATGCACTGATCACGTGACTGATCATGCAGTGATCACGTGGCTTTCATGCACTGCTCACGTGTCTGATCATGCCATGTTCACGCAGCTACTATGTACTGGTCACATGACTGATCATGCACTGATCACGTGACTGATCATGCAGTGATCACGTGGCTATCATGAACTACTCACGTGGCTGATCATGCAATGATCATGTAGCTACCATGTACAGGTCACGTGAATGATCATACACCCATCAGGTGACTTATCATGCACTGATCACGTGGCTATCATGCACTGATCACGAGACTGATCATGCACTGTTCACATCTATATCATGCACTGATCACATGACTGCCCGTGCACTGATCACGTGGATGATCATACACTAATCTTGTGACAGATCATGCAGTGATCACGTGGCTGATCATGCACTGATACCGTGACTGAGCATGGACTGATCACATGACTATCATGTAGTGATCACGTGACTTAATGGCGCTGATCATGTGAGTGATCATGCGCTGATCATGTTTGCTATCATACACTGATCATGTGCCTCTGGAGGCAATAAACAAAGAGCTGAGTAGGCACGAATCAAACAGTCAGCAGGCAATAATCATGGAACTCAGCTGTGAGGAATCATGCTGCTCAGCTGGCAATAATCAAGCAGCTGAGCAGGCAGGAATTACGCAGCACAGCTGGCAGTTGTCAAGCAGATGACAGGCAGGAATCGTGCAGTTCAGCTGGCAATTGTGAAGCAGATGAGCAGACAGGAATCACGCAGCTCAGCAGGCCCTGATCACGTGACTGAGCATGCACTGTTCACGTGGCTGATCATACACTGATCACGTGATGATCATGCACTGATCACTTGGATATCATGCACTGATCACTTGGCTGATCACACACTGTTCACGTGTCCGACCATGCATTGATCACGTGGCTGATCATACACTGCTCACATAACTGATCATGCACTGATCACGTGGCTATCATGCACTGATCACGTGGCTGAACATGCACTGTTCACGTGGCTGATCACACACCTGTCATGTGACATATCATGCACTGATCACGTGGCACTCATGCACTGATCACGTGGCTGATCGTACTCTGCTCACGTAACTGATCATGCACACATCACGTGGCTATTATGCACTGCTCACGTGGCTCGTCATGGAATGATCACGTAGCTACCATATACTGTTCACGTGACTGATCATGCAAAGATCATGTAAATGATCATGCACTGTTCACGTGACTGATCATGTACTGATCACGTGACTGATCATGCACTGATCACGTGGATATCATGCACTGCTCACGTGGCTGATCATGCAACGATCACGTAGCAACCATGTACTGGTCACGTGACTGATCATGCACTGATCACGTAATTGATCCTGCACTGATCACGTGGCTCATCATGCACTGATGTCGTGGCTGATAACACACATATCACATGACTGATCATGCACTGATCACGTGGCTATCATGCACTGATCACGTGGCTATCATGCACTGATCACGTGGCTGATCAGGCAATGATCACGTAGCTACCATGTACTGGTCACGTGACTGATCATGCACTGATTACGTAATTGATCATGCACTGATCATGTGGCTGATCATGCGCTGATCATGTGGCTGATCATACACTGATCACATAACTGATCATGCACTGATCACGTGACTAATCATGCACTGATCACGTGGCTATCATGCACTGATCACTTGGCTGGACATACACAGATCACGTGCCTGGTCATGCACTGATCACGTGGCTCATCATACATTGATCACGTGACTGATCATGCACTGATCTCGTGTCTGATCATGCACTGATCACGTGGCTATCATGCACTGCTCACCTGGCTGATCATGCGATGATCACGCAGCTACCATGTACTGGTCACATGACTGATCATGCACTGATCTCGTGTCTGATCATGCACTGATCACGTGGCTGATCATACACAGCTCAGGTAACTGACCATGCACTGATCACGTGGCTATCATGCACTGATCACTTGGCTGAACATGCACTGTTCACGTGGCTGATCACACACCTGTCACATGACATATCATGCACTGATCACGTGGCCCTCATGCACTGATCACGTGGCTGATCATACTCTGCTCACGTAACTGATCATGTACACATCACGTGGCTATCATGCACTGCTCACGTGGCTCGTCATGGAATGATCACGTAGCTACCATATACTGGTCACGTGACTGATCATGCACAGATCACGTCAATGATCATGCACTGTTCAAGTGACTGATCATGTACTGATCACGTGACTGATCATGCACTGCTCACGTGGCTATCATGCTCTGCTCCCGTGGCTGATCATGCAAGGATCACGTAGCAACCAT
This sequence comes from Bos javanicus, assembly GCF_032452875.1. Classification (NCBI taxonomy): domain Eukaryota; kingdom Metazoa; phylum Chordata; class Mammalia; order Artiodactyla; family Bovidae; genus Bos; species Bos javanicus. The sequence goes on along the minus strand of NW_026894139.1, from coordinate 37,449 downwards.
GTACTGGTAACGTGACTGATCATGCACTGATCACGGAATTGATCCTGCACTGATCACGTGGCACATCATGCACTGATCACGTGTCTGATCACACATGTATCACGTGACTGATCATGAACGGATCACGTGGCTCTCATGCACTGATCACGTGGCTGTCATGCACTGATCACGTGGATATCATGCACTGATCATGTGGCTGATCACACACGTATCACATGACTGATCATGCACTGATCACGTGGCTATCATGCACTGATCACGTGGCTATCATGCACTGATCATGTGGCTGATCAGGCAATGATCACGTAGCTACCATGTACTGGTCACGTGACTGATCATGCACTGATCACGTAACTGATCATGCACTGATCATGTGGCTGATCATGCACTGATCACGTGGCTGATCATACACTGATCACATAACTGATCATGCACTGATCACGTGCCTGGTCATGCACTGATCACGTGGCTGATCATGCACTGATCACGTGACTGATCATGCACTGATCTCGTGTCTGATCATGCACTGATAACGTGGCTATCATGCACTGCTCACGTGGCCGATCATGCCATGATCACGCAGCTACCATGTACTGGTCACATGACTGATCATGCACTGATCACGTGACTGATCATGCAGTGATCACGTGGCTATCATGAACTACTCACGTGGTTGATCATGCAATGATCATGTAGCTACCATGTACAGGTCACGTGAATGATCATACACCCATCAGGTGACTGATCATGCACTGATCACGTGGCTATCATGCACTGATCATGAGACTGATCATGCACTGTTCACGCCTATATCATGCACTGATCACATGACTGCCCGTGCACTGATCACGTGGATGATCATACACTCATCTTGTGACAGATCATGCACTGATCACGTGGCTGATCATGCACTGATACCGTGACTGAGCTTGGACTGATCACATGACTATCATGTAGTGATCACGTGACTTAATGGCGCTGATCATGTGACTGATCATGCGCTGATCATGATTGCTATATATACTGATCATGTGCCTCTGGAGGCAATAAACAAAGAGCTGAGTAGGCACGAATCAAACAGTCAGCAGGCAATAATCATGGAACACAGGTGTGAGGAATCATGCTGCTCAGCTGGCAATAATCAAGCAGTTGAGCAGGCAGGAATTACGCAGCACAGCTGGCAATTCTCAAGCAGATGACAGGCAGGAATCGTGCAGCTCAGCTGGCAATTGTCAAGCAGATGAGCAGACAGTAATCACGCAGCTCAGCAGGCCCAGATCACCTGACTGAGCATGCACTGTTCACGTGGCTGATCATACACTGATCACGTGATGATCATGCACTGATCACTTGGATATCATGCACTGATCACGTGGCTGATCATACACTGTTCACGTGTCTGACCATTCACTGATCACGTGGCTGATCATACACCGTTCACGTAACTGATCATGCACTGATCACGTGGCTATCATGCACTGATCACGTGGCTGAACATGCACTGTTCACGTGGCTGATCACACACCTGTCACGTGACATATCATGCACTGATCACGTGGCACTCATGCACTGATCACGTGGCTGATCATACTCTGCTCACGTAACTCATGCACACATCACGTGGCTATCATGCACTGCTCACGTGGCTCGTCATGGAATGATCACGTAGCAACCATATACTGGTAACGTGACTGATCATGCAAAGATCACGCAAATGATCATGCACTGTTCACGTGACTGATCATGTACTGATCACGTGACTGATCATGCACTGACCACGTGGCTATCATGCTCTGCTCACGTGGTTGATCATGCAACGATCACGTAGAAACCATGTACTGGTCACGTGACTGATCATGCACTGATGACGTAATTGATCCTGCACTGATCACGTGGCTCATCATGCACTGATAATGTGGCTGATCAGGCAATGATCATGTAGCTACCATGTACTGGTCACGTGACTGATCATGCACTGATCACGTAATTGATCATGCACTGATCATGTGGCTGATCATGCACTGATCACGTGGCTGATCATACACTGATCACATAACTGATCATGCACTGATCACGTGGCTATCATGCACTGATCACGTGGCTATCATGCACTGATCACGTGGCTATCATGCACTTATAATATGGCTGATCAGGCAATGATCACGTAGCTACCATGTACTGGTCACGTGACTGATCATGCACTGATCACGTAATTGATCATGCACTGATCATGTGGCTGATCATGCACTGATCACGTGGCTGATCATACACTGATCACATAACTGATCATGCACTGATCACGTGACTGATCATGCACTGATCACGTGGCTATCATGCACTGATCACTTGGCTGGACATACACTGATCACGTGCCTGGTCATGCACTGATCACGTGGCTGATCATGCACTGATCACGTGACTGATCATGCACTGATCTCGTGTCTGATCATGCACTGACCACGTGGCTATCATGCTCTGCTCACGTGGCTGATCATGCAACGATCACGTAGAAACCATGTACTGGTCACGTGACTGATCATGCACTGATGACGTAATTGATCCTGCACTGATCACGTGGCTCATCATGCACTGATAATGTGGCTGATCAGGCAATGATCACGTAGCTACCATGTACTGGTCACGTGACTGATCATGCACTGATCACGTAATTGATCATGCACTGATCATGTGGCTGATCATGCACTGATCACGTGGCTGATCATACACTGATCACATAACTGATCATGCACTGATCACGTGGCTATCATGCACTGATCACGTGGCTATCATGCACTGATCACGTGGCTATCATGCACTTATAATATGGCTGATCAGGCAATGATCACGTAGCTACCATGTACTGGTCACGTGACTGATCATGCACTGATCACGTAATTGATCATGCACTGATCACGTGGCTGATCATGCACTGATCACGTGGCTGATCATACACTGATCACATAACTGATCATGCACTGATCACGTGACTGATCATGCACTGATCACGTGGCTATCATGCACTGATCACTTGGCTGGACATACACTGATCATGTGCCTGGTCATGCACTGATCACGTGGCTGATCATGCACTGATCACGTGACTGATCATGCACTGATCTCGTGTCTGATCATGCACTGATCACGTGGCTATCATGCACTGCTCACGTGGCTGATCATGCCATGATCACGCAGCTACCATGTACAGGTCACATGACTGATCATACACCCATCAGGTGACTGATCATGCACTGATCACGTGGCTATCATGCACTGATCACGAGACTGATCATGCACTGTTCACGTCTATATCATGCACTGATCACATGACTGCCCGTGCACTGATCACGTGGATGATCATACACTTATCTTGTGACAGATCATGCACTGATCACGTGGCTGATCATGCACTGATACCGTGACTGAGCATGGACTGATCACATGACTATCATGTAGTGATCACGTGACTTAATGGCGCTGATCATGTGACTGATCATGCGCTGATCATGTTTGCTATCATACACTGATCATGTGCCTCTGGAGGCAATAAACAAAGAGCTGAGTAGGCACGAATCAAACAGTCAGCAGGCAATAATCATGGAACTCAGGTGTGAGGAATCATGCTGCTCAGCTGGCAATAATCAAGCAGCTGAGCAGGCAGGAATTACGCAGCACAGCTGGCAATTGTCAAGCAGATGACAGGCAGGAATCGTGCAGCTCAGCTGGCAATTGTCAAGCAGATGAGCAGACAGTAATCACGCAGCTCAGCAGGCCCAGATCACGTGACTGAGCATGCACTGTTCACGTGGCTGATCATACACTGATCACGTGATGATCATGCACTGATCACTTGGATATCATGCACTGATCACGTGGCTGACCATGCACTGATCACGTGGCTGATCATACACTGTTCACGTGTCTGACCATGCACTGATCACGTGGCTGATCGTACACTGCTCACGAAACTGATCATGCACTGATCACGTGGCTATCATTCACTGATCACGTGGCTGAACATGCACTGTTCACGTGGCTGATCACACACCTGTCACGTGACATATCATGCACTGATCACGTGGCACTCATGCACTGATCACGTGGCTGATCATACTCTGCTCACGTAACTCATGCACACATCACGTGGCTATCATGCACTGCTCACGTGGCTCGTCATGGAATGATCACGTAGCAACCATATACTGGTAACGTGACTGATCATGCAAAGATCACGTAAATGATCATGCACTGTTCACGTGACTGATCATGTACTGATCACGTGACTGATCATGCACTGACCACGTGGCTATCATGCTCTGCTCACGTGGCTGATCATGCAACGATCACGTAGCAACCATGTACTGGTCACGTGACTGATCATGCACTGATCACGTAATTGATCCTGCACTGATCACGTGGCTCATCATGCACTGATCACGTGGCTGATCACACATGTATCACGTGACTGATCATGCACTGATCCCGTGGCTCTCATGCACTGATCACGTGGCTGTTATGCACTGATCACGTGGATATCATGCACTGATCACGTGGCTGATCACACACGTATCACATGACTGATCATGCACTGATCACGTGGCTATCATGCAGTGATCACGTGGCTATCATGCACTGATCATGTGGCTGATCAGGCAATGATCACGTAGCTACCATGTACTGGTCACGTGACTGATCATGCACTGATCACGTAATTGATCATGCACTAATCATGTGGCTGATCATGCACTGATCACGTGGCTGATCATACACTGATCACATAACTGATCATGCACTGATCACGTGACTGATCATGCACTGATCACGTGGCTATCATGCACTGATCACGTGGCTGGACATACACTGATCACGTGCCTGGTCATGCACTGATCACGTGGCTGATCATGCACTGATCACGTGACTGATCATGCACTGATCTCGTGTCTGATCATGCACTGATCACGTGGCTATCATGCACTGCTCACGTGGCTGATCATGCCATGATCACGCAGCTACCATGTACTGGTCACATGACTGATCATGCACTGATCACGTGACTGATCGATCATGCTTGATCACGTGGCTCTCATGAACTACTCACGTGGCTGATCATGCAATGATCATGTAGCTACCATGTACAGGTCACGTGAATGATCATACACCCATCAGGTGACTGATCATGCACTGATCACGTGGCTATCATGCACTGATCACGAGACTGATCATGCACTGTTCACGTCTATATCATGCACTGATCACATGACTGCCCGTGCACTGATCACGTGGATGATCATACACTAATCTTGTGACAGATCATGCACTGAGCACGTGGCTGATCATGCACTGATACCGTGACTGAGCATGGACTGATCACATGACTATCATGTAGTGATCACGTGACTTAATGGCGCTGATCATGTGACTGATCATGCGCTGATCATGATTGCTATCATATACTGATCATGTGCCTCTGGAGGCAATAAACAAAGAGCTGAGTAGGCACGAATCAAACAGTCAGCAGGCAATAATCATGGAACTCAGGTGTGAGGAATCATGCTGCTCAGCTGGCAATAATCAAGCAGCTGAGCAGGCAGGAATTACGCAGCACAGCTGGCAATTGTCAAGCAGATGACAGGCAGGAATCGTGCAGCTCAGCTGGCAATTGTCAAGCAGATGAGCAGACAGAAATCACGCAGCTCAGCAGGCCCAGATCACGTGACTGAGCATGCACTGTTCACGTGGCTGATAATACACTGATCACGTGATGATCATGCACTGATCACTTGGATATCATGCACTGATCACGTGGCTGATCATACACTGTTCACGTGTCTGACCATGCACTGATCACGTGGCTGATCATACACTGCTCACGTAACTGATCATGCACTGATCACGTGGCTATCATGCACTGATCACGTGGCTGAACATGCAATGTTTACGTGGCTGATCAGTCTCTTTTCTCCACCGAATTTTCCTACTGAGCTCTCCTCATACTATTATTCTTGACATCTCTGATTAGCATATAAATAGTCGCCTAGGCCATCTCTCCTTCGAATACCCTGGATCAGTTGGGGCTGGTCCCCGGCAGGTGGCGACCGAACAGGGACCTCAGGAGGCGATACTCAAAGAGCTGAGCAGACACGAACCACGCAATCAGCAGGCAATAAGCATGGAGCTCAGCAGTGACGAATCATGCTGCTCAACTGGCAATAATCAAGCACGTGACCAGGCAGGAATCACGCAGCTCAGCTGGCAATTGTCAAGCAGATGAGCCGACAGGAATCACGCAGCTCAGATGGCAATTGTCATGCAGATGAGCCGGCAGGAATCACGCAGCTCAGCAGGCCCTGATCACGTGACTCTGCAGGCACTGATCACGTGGCTGATCAAGTCCAGATCACGTGACTGAGCATGCACTGATGACGTGGCTATCATGCACTGATGACGTGGCTGATCAGGCACTGATCACATGGCTCATCATGCACTGATCACGTGTTTATCAGGCAATGATCAGTGACTGACAGGCGCTGATCATGGGACTGTGCACGCACTGATCACCTGGCTATCATGCACTGATCACGTGACTGCGCATGCACTGATGACGTGGCTGTTCGGGCACTGATCACGTGTTTATCAGGCAGTGATCAGTGACTGACAGGTGCTGATCAGGGGAATGTGCACGCACTGATCAGGTGGCTGATCAGGAACTGACCACCTGACTGCGCATGCAGTGATCACGTGGCTGGTCATTCACTGATCACGTGTTTATCATACGGTGATCACGTGACTGAGAGGCGCTGATCACGTGACTGTGCCGTCAGTGATCACGTGGCTGAGCAGGCACTGATACCGTGACTGAGCATGCACTGATCATGTGCCGGGAGCCGGGGAGGCCTTCCACTCTGGACAAAGGTCATGAGGAAGGAGGCTCGGCATACGCAAATGCGGGATCGGGCCTCAGGAGTCCACCCGGATATTCTCGAGCATCTCCCCCCCAAAAAAACCAGAGTCTGCCTACTGTATTGCTTTGTGCTATCACCTCTGATTTCACTGGGGGCTGTCCCCCATACCATCTCGCTCTCTCTGTCAAAGAGTTAACTTAGAGCTCCAATTCATAAAGTTCCTTGTCATTCTTCCCTTTAACTTCCAGCTGAGTCTCCATCTGGAGCGCGGAACCCACCACGCTTACTAATTATGCCTGGGCTGCTAAGACCCACTCGAGAAGGTGTCTAGGGTGAGGCACCTTTCGCTATTCGAGAGGGTGCCTGCGGCCTACGTAAGTGGTGCAAACTTCTTGTCTTGAAGTTTGATTGGTCTTCCGCGTAAACCAAGCTACTCAGTCTCTTTTCTCCACCGAATTTTCCTACTGAGCTCTCCTCATACTATTCTTGCCGTCTCTGATTAGCATATAAATAGTCGCCTAGGCCATCTCTCCTTCGAATACCCTGGATCAGTTGGGGCTGGTCCCCGGCAGGTGGCGACCGAACAGGGACCTCAGGAGGCGATACTCAAAGAGCTGAGCAGACACGAACCACGCAATCAGCAGGCAATAAGCATGGAGCTCAGCAGTGACGAATCATGCTGCTCAACTGGCAATAATCAAGCACGTGACCAGGCAGGAACCACGCAGCTCAGCTGGCAATTGTCAAGCAGATGAGCCGACAGGAATCACGAAGCTCAGATGGCAATTGTCATGCAGATGAGCCGGCAGGAATCACGCAGCTCAGCAGGCCCTGATCACGTGACTCTGCAGGCACTGATCACGTGGCTGATCAAGTCCAGATCACGTGACTGAGCATGCACTGATCACGTGGCTATCATGCACTGCTGACGTGACTGCGCATGCACTGATGACGTGGCTGATCAGGCACTGATCACATGGCTCATCATGCACTGATCACGTGTTTATCAGGCAATGATCAGTGACTGACAGGCGCTGATCAGGGGACTGTGCACGCACTGATCAGGTGGCTGATCAGGAACTGACCACCTGACTGCGCATGCAGTGATCAAGTGGCTGGTCGTTCACTGATCACGTGTTTATCATACGGTGATCACGTGACTGAGAGGCGCTGATCACGTGACTGTGCCGTCAGTGATCACGTGGCTGAGCAGCCACTGATACCGTGACTGAGCATGCACTGATCATGTGCCGGGAGCCAGGGAGGCATTCCACTCTGGACAAAGGTCATGAGGAAGGAGGCTCGGCATACGCAAATGAGGGATCGAGCCTCAGGAGTCCACCCGGATATTCTCGAGCATCTCCCCCTAAAAACCAGAGTCTGCCTACTGTATTGCTTTGTGCTCTCACCTCTGATTTCACTGGGGGCTGTCCCCCACCACCATCTCGCTCTCTCTGTCAAAGAGTTAACTTACAGCTCCAATTCATAAAGTTCCTTGTCATTCTTCCCTTTAACTTCCAGCTGTGTCTCCATCTGGAGCGCGGAACCCACCACGCTTACTAATTATGCCTGGGCTGCTAAGACCCACTCGAGAACGTGTCTAGGGTGAGGCACCTTTCGCTATTCGAGAGGGCGCCTGCGGCCTACGTAAGTGGTGCAAACTTCTTGTCTTGAAGTTTGATTGGTCTTCCGCGTAAACCAAGCTACTCAGTCTCTTTTCTGCACCGAATTTTCCTACTGAGCTATCCTCATACTATTATTCTTGACATCTCTGATTAGCATATAAATAGTCGCCTAGGCCATCTCTCCTTCGAATACCCTGGATCAGTTGGGGCTGGTCCCTGGCAGGTGGCGACCGAACAGGGACCTCAGGAGGCGATACTCAAAGAGCTGAGCAGACACGAACCACGCAATCAGCAGGCAATAAGCATGGAGCTCAGCAGTGACGAATCATGCTGCTCAACTGGCAATAATCAAGCACGTGACCAGGCAGGAATCACGCAGCTCAGCTGGCAATTGTCAAGCAGATGAGCCGACAGGAATCACGCAGCTCAGATGGCAATTGTCATGCAGATGAGCTGGCAGGAATCACGCAGCTCAGCAGGCCCTGATCATGTGACTCTGCAGGCACTGATCACGTGGCTGATCAAGTCCAGATCACGTGACTGAGCATGCACTGATGACGTGGCTATCATGCACTGATGACGTGACTGCGCATGCACTGATGACGTGGCTGATCAGGCACTGATCACATGGCTCATCATGCACTGATCACGTGTTTATCAGGCAATGATCAGTGACTGACAGGCGCTGATCATGGGACTGTGCACGCACTGATCACGTGGCTATCGTGCACTGATCACGTCACTGCGCATGCACTGATGACGTGGCTGTTCGGGCACTGATCACGTGTTTATCAGGCAGTGATCAGTGACTGACAGGTGCTGATCAGGGGACTGTGCACGCACTGATCAGGTGGCTGATCAGGAACTGACCACCTGACTGCGCATGCAGTGATCACGTGGCTGGTCGTTCACTGATCACGTGTTTATCATACGGTGATCACGTGACTGAGAGGCGCTGATCACGTGACTGTGCCGTCAGTGATCACGTGGCTGAGCAGGCACTGATACCGTGACTGAGCATGCACTGATCATGTGCCGGGAGCCGGGGAGGCCTTCCACTCTGAACAAAGGTCATGAGGAAGGAGGCTCGGCATACGCAAATGCGGGATCGAGCCTCAGGAGTCCACCCGGATATTCTCGAGCATCTCCCCCCCAAAAAAACCAGAGTCTGCCTACTGTATTGCTTTGTGCTATCACCTCGGATTTCACTGGGGGCTGTCCCCCACCACCATCTCGCTCTCTCTGTCAAAGAGTTAACTTAGAGCTCCAATTCATAAAGTTCCTTGTCATTCTTCCCTTTAACTTCCAGCTGTGTCTCCATCTGGAGCGCGGAACCCACCACGCTTACTAATTATGCCTGGGCTGCTAAGACCCACTCGAGAAGGTGTCTAGGGTGAGGCACCTTTCGCTATTCGAGAGGGCGCCTGCGGCCTACGTAAGTGGTGCAAACTTCTTGTCTTGAAGTTTGATTGGTCTTCCGCGTAAACCAAGCTGCTCAGTCTCTTTTCTGCACCGAATTTTCCTACTGAGCTCTCCTCATACTATTATTCTTGACATCTCTGATTAGCATATAAATAGTCGCCTAGGCCATCTCTCCTTCGAATACCCTGGATCAGTTGGGGCTGGTCCCCGGCAGGTGGCGACCGAACAGGGATCTCAGGAGTCGATACTCAAAGAGCTGAGCAGACACGAACCACGCAATCAGCAGGCAATAAGCATGGAGCTCAGCAGTGACGAATCATGCTGCTCAACTGGCAATAATCAAGCACGTGACCAGGCAGGAATCACGCAGCTCAGCTGGCAATTGTCAAGCAGATGAGCCGACAGGAATCACGCAGCTCAGATGGCAATTGTCATGCAGATGAGCCGGCAGGAATCACGCAGCTCAGCAGGCCCTGATCACGTGACTCTGCAGGCACTGATCACGTGGCTGATCAAGTCCAGATCACGTGACTGAGCATGCACTGATCACGTGGCTATCATGCACTGATGACGTGACTGCGCATGCACTGATGACGTGGCTGATCAGGCACTGATCACATGGCTCATCATGCACTGATCACGTGTTTATCAGGCAATGATCAGTGACTGACAGGCGCTGATCATGGGACTGTGCACGCACTGATCACATGGCTATCATGCACTGATCACGTGGTTATCATGCACTGATCACGTGGCTTATCAGGCAATGATTACGTAGCTACCATGTACTGGTCACGTGACTGATCATGCACTGATCACGTAATTGGTCATGCACTGATCATGTGGCTGATCATACACTGATAACATAACTGATCATGCACTGATCACGTGACTGATCATGCACTGATCACGTGGCTATCATGCACTGATCTCTTCGCTGGACATACACTGATCATGTGCCTGGTCATGCACTGATCACGTGGCTGATCATGCACTGATCACGTGACTGATCATGCACTGCTCACGTTGCTGATCATGCGATGATCACGCAGCTACCATGTACTGGTCACATGACTGACCATGCACTGATCACGTGGGTGATCATACACTAATCATGTGACAAATCATGCACTGATCACGTGGCTGATCATGTACTGATTCCGTGACTGATCATGCACTGATCACGTGGCTGATCATGCACTGATCACCTAATTGATCATGCACTTATCATTTGGCTGATCATGCACTGATCACGTGGCTGATCATGCACTGATCACGTGACTGATCATGCACTGATCACGTGGCTATCATGCACTGATCACTTGGCTGGTCATACACTGATCACATGACTGATCATGCACTGTTCACGTGACTGATCATGTACATATCACGTGAATAATCATGAAGTGATCACGTGGCTCATCATGCACTGATCACGTGGCTGATCACACATGTATCACGTGACTGATCATGCACTGATCACGGGGCTCTCATGCACAGATCATGTGGCTATCATGCACTGATCACGTAGCTATCATGCACTGATCACGTGGCTGATAACGCAATGATCACGTAGCTACCATGTACTGGTCATGTGACTGATCATGCACTGATCACGTAATTGATCCTGCACTGATCACATGGCTCATCACGCACTGATCCGGTGGCTGATCAAACACGTATCACGTGACTGATAATGTACAGATCACGTAAATAATCATGAAGTGATCACGTGGCTATCCTGCACTGATCACGTGGATAACATGCACTGATCACGTGGCTGATCACACACGTATCACGTGACTGATCATGCACTGATCACGTGGCTATCATGCACTGATCACGTGGCTATCATGCACTGATCACTTGGCTGGACATACACTGATCACGTGCCTGGTCATGCACTGATCACGTGGCTGATCATGCACTGATCACGTGACTGATCATGCACTGATATCGTGTCTGATCATGCAATGATCACGTAGGTACCATGCACTGGTCAGGTGACTGATCATGTACTGATCACATAATTGATCATGCACTGATCACGTGACTGATCATGCACAGATCACGTGACTGATCATGCACAGATCACGTGTCTGATCATGCACTGATCACGTGGCTATCATGCACTGCTCACGTGGCTGATCATGCAATGATCACGCAGCTACCATGTACTGGTCACATGACTGATCATGCACTGATCACATAATTGATCATGCACTGATCACCTGGCCTATCATGCATTGATTATGTGACTGATCATGTGCTGATCATGTTTGGTGTCACACACTGATCATGTGCCTCTGGAGGCAATGAACATAGAGCTGAGTAGGCAGGAATCAGTCAACAGGCTATAATAATGGAACTCACCTCTGAGAAATCATGCGGCTCAGCTGGCAATAATCAAGTAGATGAGCAGGCAGGAATTACGCAGCACAGGTGGCAATTGTCAAGGAGATGACAGGCAGGAATCGTGCAGCTCAGCTGGAAATTGTCAAGCACATGAGCAGACAGTAATCACGCAGCTCAGCAGGCCCTGATCACGTGACTGAGCATGCACTGTTCACGTGCCTGATCACACACCTATCTCGTTACTGATCATGCACTGATCATGTCACTGATCATGCACTGATCACGTGGCTATCATGCACTGATCTCTTGGCTGGACATACACTAATCACGTGCCTGGTCATGCACTGATCACGTGGCTGATCATGCACTGATCACGTGACTGATCATGCACTGATCTCGTGTCTGATCATGCACTGATCACGTGGCTATCATGCACTGTTCACGTGGCTGATCATGCGATGATCACGCAGCTACCATGTACTGGTCACATGACTGATCATGCACTGATCACGTGACTGATCATGCAGTGATTACGTGGCTATCATGCACTACTCACGTGGCTGATCATGCAATGATCATGTAGCTACCATGTACAGGTCACATGAATGATCATACACCCATCAGGTGACTGATCATGCACTGATCACGTAATTGATCATGCACTGATCATGTGGCTGATCATGCACTGATCACGTGGCTGATCATCCACTGATCACGTTACTGATCATGCACTGATCACGTGACTGATCATGCACTGATCACGTGGCTATCATGCACTGATCACTTGGCTGGTCATACACTGATCACGTGCCTGGTCATGCACAGATTACATGACTGATCATGCACTGAACACATGATTGATCATGCACTGATCACGTGGCTATCATGCACTACTCACGTGGCTGATCATGCAATGATCATGTAGCTACCATGTACCGGTCTGGTGACTGATCATACACCCATTAGGTGATGAATCATGCACTGATCACGTCGATGATCATACACTGACCACCTGCCTGGTCATGCACAGATCACGTGACAAATCATGAACTGATCACATAGCTATCATGAACTGATCACCTGGCTGGTCATGCGATGATCACGCAGCTACCATGTACTGGTCACATGACTGATCATGCACTGATCACGTGACTGATCATGCAGTGATCACGTGGCTTTCATGCACTGCTCACGTGTCTGATCATGCCATGTTCACGCAGCTACTATGTACTGGTCACATGACTGATCATGCACTGATCACGTGACTGATCATGCAGTGATCACGTGGCTATCATGAACTACTCACGTGGCTGATCATGCAATGATCATGTAGCTACCATGTACAGGTCACGTGAATGATCATACACCCATCAGGTGACTTATCATGCACTGATCACGTGGCTATCATGCACTGATCACGAGACTGATCATGCACTGTTCACATCTATATCATGCACTGATCACATGACTGCCCGTGCACTGATCACGTGGATGATCATACACTAATCTTGTGACAGATCATGCAGTGATCACGTGGCTGATCATGCACTGATACCGTGACTGAGCATGGACTGATCACATGACTATCATGTAGTGATCACGTGACTTAATGGCGCTGATCATGTGACTGATCATGCGCTGATCATGTTTGCTATCATACACTGATCATGTGCCTCTGGAGGCAATAAACAAAGAGCTGAGTAGGCACGAATCAAACAGTCAGCAGGCAAGAATCATGGAACTCAGCTGTGAGGAATCATGCTGCTCAGCTGGCAATAATCAAGCAGCTGAGCAGGCAGGAATTACGCAGCACAGCTGGCAGTTGTCAAGCAGATGACAGGCAGGAATCGTGCAGTTCAGCTGGCAATTGTGAAGCAGATGAGCAGACAGGAATCACGCAGCTCAGCAGGCCCTGATCACGTGACTGAGCATGCACTGTTCACGTGGCTGATCATACACTGATCACGTGATGATCATGCACTGATCACTTGGATATCATGCACTGATCACTTGGCTGATCACACACTGTTCACGTGTCCGACCATGCATTGATCACGTGGCTGATCATACACTGCTCACATAACTGATCATGCACTGATCACGTGGCTATCATGCACTGATCACGTGGCTGAACATGCACTGTTCACGTGGCTGATCACACACCTGTCATGTGACATATCATGCACTGATCACGTGGCACTCATGCACTGATCACGTGGCTGATCGTACTCTGCTCACGTAACTGATCATGCACACATCACGTGGCTATTATGCACTGCTCACGTGGCTCGTCATGGAATGATCACGTAGCTACCATATACTGTTCACGTGACTGATCATGCAAAGATCATGTAAATGATCATGCACTGTTCACGTGACTGATCATGTACTGATCACGTGACTGATCATGCACTGATCACGTGGATATCATGCACTGCTCACGTGGCTGATCATGCAACGATCACGTAGCAACCATGTACTGGTCACGTGACTGATCATGCACTGATCACGTAATTGATCCTGCACTGATCACGTGGCTCATCATGCACTGATGTCGTGGCTGATAACACACATATCACATGACTGATCATGCACTGATCACGTGGCTATCATGCACTGATCACGTGGCTATCATGCACTGATCACGTGGCTGATCAGGCAATGATCACGTAGCTACCATGTACTGGTCACGTGACTGATCATGCACTGATTACGTAATTGATCATGCACTGATCATGTGGCTGATCATGCGCTGATCATGTGGCTGATCATACACTGATCACATAACTGATCATGCACTGATCACGTGACTAATCATGCACTGATCACGTGGCTATCATGCACTGATCACTTGGCTGGACATACACAGATCACGTGCCTGGACATGCACTGATCACGTGGCTCATCATACATTGATCACGTGACTGATCATGCACTGATCTCGTGACTGATCATGCACTGATCACGTGGCTATCATGCACTGCTCACCTGGCTGATCATGCATGATCACGCAGCTACCATGTACTGGTCACATGACTGATCATGCACTGATCACGTGACTGATCATGCACTGATCACGTGGCTGATCATACACTGCTCAGGTAACTGACCATGCACTGATCACGTGGCTATCATGCACTGATCACTTGACTGAACATGCACTGTTCACGTGGCTGATCACACACCTGTCACATGACATATCATGCACTGATCACGTGGCCATCATGCACTGATCACGTGGCTGATCATACTCTGCTCACGTAACTGATCATGTACACATCACGTGGCTATCATGCACTGCTCACGTGGCTCGTCATGGAATGATCACGTAGCTACCATATACTGGTCACGTGCCTGATCATGCACAGATCACGTCAATGATCATGCACTGTTCAAGTGACTGATCATGTACTGATCACGTGACTGATCATGCACTGCTCACGTGGCTATCATGCTCTGCTCCCGTGGCTGATCATGCAAGGATCACGTAGCAACCATGTACTGGTAACGTGACTGATCATGCACTGATCACGGAATTGATCCTGCACTGATCACGTGGCACATCATGCACTGATCACGTGTCTGATCACACATGTATCACGTGACTGATCATGAACGGATCACGTGGCTCTCATGCACTGATCACGTGGCTGATCATGCACTGATCACGTAGCTATCATGCACTGATCATGTGGCTGATCATGCAATAATCACATAGCTACCATATAGTAGTCACGTGACTGATCATGCAGTGATCACGTAATTGATCCTGCACTGATCACATGGCTCATCACGCACTGATCCGGTGGCTCATCACACACGAATCATGTGACTGATCATGTACAGATCACGTAAATAATTATGAAGTGATCACGTGGCTATCCTGCACTGATCACGTGGCTATCATGCACTGATCACGTGGCTGATCACACACTGATCACGTGACTGATCATGCACTGATCACGTGACTGATCATGCACTGACCACGTGGCTATCATGCACTGCTCACGTGGCTGATCATGCAATGGTCACGCAGCTACCATGTACTGGTCACGTGACTGATCATGCACTGATCACATAATTGATCATGCACTGATCACCTGGCTTATCATGCATTGATTATGTGACTGATCATGTGCTGATCATGTTTGGTATCATACACTGATCATGTGTCTCTGGAGGCAATGAACATAGAGCTGAGTAGGCAGGAATCAGTCAGAAGGCTATAATCATGGAACTCAGCTCTGGGAAATCATGGTGCTCAGCTGGCAATAATCAAGTAGATGAGCAGGCAGGAATTACGCAGCACAGGTGGCAATTGTCAAGGAGATGACAGGCAGGAATCGTGCAGCTCAGCTGGAAATTGTCAAGCAGATGAGCAGACAGTAATCACGCAGCTCAGCAGGCCCTGATCACGTGACTGAGCATGCACTGTTCACGTGGCTGATCACACACCGATCACGTGACTGATCATACACTTATCATGTGACTGATCACGCAGTGATCACGTGGCTATCAGGCACTGTTCACTTGGCTGGACATACACTGGTCACGTGCCTGGTAATGCACTGATCACGTGGCTGATCATGCACTGATCACGTGACTGATCATGCACTGATCTCGTGTCTGATCATGCACTGATCACGTGGCTATCATGCACTGCTCACGTGGCTGATCATGCCATGATCACGCAGCTACCATGTACTGGTCACATGACTGATCATGCACTGATCACGTGACTGATCATGCAGTGATCACGTGGCTATCATGCACTACTCACGTGGCTGATCATGCAATGATCATGTAGCTACCATGTACAGGTCACGTGAATGATCATACACCCATCAGGTGACTGATCATGCACTGATCACGTGGCTATCATGCACTGATCACGAGACTGATCATGCACTGATCACGTCTATATCATACACTGATCACATGACTGCCCATGCACTGATCACGTGGGTGATCATACACTAATCATGTGACAGATCCTGCACTGATCACGTGGCTGATCATGCACTGATACCGTGACTGAGCATGGACTGATCACATGACTATCATGTAGTGATCACGTGACTTAATGGCGCTGATCATGTGACTGATCATGCGCTGATCATGTTTGCTATCATACACTGATCATGTGCCTCTGGAGGCAATAAACAAAGAGCTGAGTAGGCACGAATCAAACAGTCAGCAGGCAATAATCATGGAACTCAGGTGTGAGGAATCATGCTGCTCAGCTGGCAATAATCAAGCAGCTGAGCAGGCAGGAATTACGCAGCACAGCTGGCAATTGTCAAGCAGATGACAGGCAGGAATCGTGCGGCTCAGCTGGCAATTGTCAAGCAGATGAGCAGACAGTAAACACGCAGCTCAGCAGGCCCAGATCACGTGACTGAGCATGCACTGTTCACGTGGCTGATCATACACTGATCACGTGATGATCATGCACTGATCACTTGGATATAATGCACTGATCACGTGGCTGATCATACACTGTTCATGTGTCTGACCATGCACTGATCACGTCTATATCCTGCACTGATCACATGACTGCCCGTGCACCGATCACGTGGATGATCATACACTAATCCTGTGACAGATCATGCACTGATCACGTGGCTGATCACACACGTATCACATGACTGATCATGCTCTGCTCACTTGGCTGTCATGCACTGATCACGTGGATATCATGCACTGATCACGTGGCTGATCACACACGTATCACATGACTGATCATGCACTGATCACGTGGCTATCATGCACTGATCATGTGGCTATCATGCACTGATCATGTGGCTGATCAGGCAATGTTCACGTAGCTACCATGTACTGGTCACGTGACTGATCATGCACTGATCACGTAATTGATCATGCACTGATCATGTTGCTGATCATGCACTGATCACGTGGCTGATCATACACTGATCACGTAACTGATCATGCACTGATCACGTGACTGATCATGCACTGATCACGTGGCTATCATGCAATGATCACTTGGCTGGACATACGCTGATCAGGTGCCTGGTCATGCACTGATCACGTGGCTGATCATGCACTGATCACGTGACTGATCATGCACTGATCTCGTGACTGATCATGCACTGATAACGTGGCTGTCATGCACTGCTCACGTGGCTGATCATGCCATGATCATGCAGCTACCATGTACTGGTCACATGACTGATCATGCACTGATCACGTGACTGATCATGCAGTGATCACGTGGCTATCATGAACTACTCACGTGGCTGATCATGCAATGATCATGTAGCTACCATGTACACGTCACGTGAATGATCATACACCCATCAGGTGACTGATCATGCACTGATCACGTGGCTATCATGCACTGATCACGTGACTGATAATGCACTGATCACGTCTATATCATGCACTGATCACATGACTGCCCGTGCAATGATCACGTGGATGATCATACACTCATCTTGTGACAGATCATGCACTGATCACGTGACTGATCACACACGGATCACATGACTGATCATGCACTGATCACGTGGCTATCATGCACTGATCACGTGGCTATCATGCATTGATCATGTGGCTGATCAGGCAATGATCACGTAGCTACCATGTACTGGTCACGTGACTGATCATGCACTGATCACGTATTGATCATGCAATGATCATGTGGCTGATCATGCACTGATCACGTGGCTGATCATACACTGATCACATAACTGATCATGCACTGATCACGTGACTGATCATGCACTGATCACGTGGGTATCATGCACTGATCACTTGGATGGACATACACTGATCATGTGCCTGGTCATGCACTGATCACGTGGCTGTTCATGCACTGATCACGTGACTGATCATGCACTGATCTCGTGTCTGATCATGCACTGATCACGTGGCTATCATGCACTGATCACGTGGCTGATCATGCCATGATCACGCAGCTATCATGCACTGGTCACATGACTGATCATGCACTGATCACGTGACTGATCATGCAGTGATCACGTGGCTATCATGCACTGATCACGTGGCTGATCATGCAATGATCATGTAGCTATCATGTACAGGTCACGTGAATGATCATACACCCATCAGGTGACTGATCATTCACTGATCACGTGATTGATCATGCACTGACCACGTGGCTATCATGCACTGCTCACGTGGCTGATCATGCAACGATCACGTAGCAACCATGTACTGGTCACGTGATTGATCATGCACTGATCACGTGACTGATCATGCAGTGATCACGTGGCTATCATGCACTATCACGTGGCTGATCATGCAATGGTCATGTAGCTACCATGTACAGGTCACGTGAATGATCATACACTGATCAGGTGACTGATCATGCACTGATCACGTGGCTATCATGCACTGATCACGTGACTGATCATGCACTGTTCACGTCTATATCATGCACTGATCACATGACTGCCCATGCACCGATCACGTGGATGATCATACACTAATCTTGTGACAGATCATGCACTGATCACGTGGCTCATCATGCACTGATCACGTGGCTGTCATGCACTGATCACGTGGATATCATGCACTGATCACGTGGCTGATCACACACGTATCACATGACTGATCATGCACTGATCACGTGGCTATCATGCACTGATCACGTGGCTATCATGCACTGATCACGTGGCTTATCAGGCAATGATCACGTAGCTACCATGTACTGGTCACGTAACTGATCATGCACTGAGCACGTAATTGATCATGCACTGATCACGTGGCTGATCATGCACTGATCACGTGGCTGATCATACACTGATCACATAACTGATCATGCACTGATCACGTGACTGATCATGCACTGATCACGTGGCTATCATGCACTCATCACTTGGCTGGACATACACTGATCACGTGCCTGATCATGCACTGATCACGTGGCTGATCATGCACTGATCACGTGACTGATCATGCACTGATCTCGTGACTGATCATGCACTGATCACGTGGCTATCATGCACTGATCACGTGGCTGATCATGCCATGATCACGCAGCTACCATGCACTGGTCACATGACTGATCATGCACTGATCCCGTGACTGATCATGCACTGTTCACGTCTATATCATGCACTGATCACATGACTGATCATGCACTGATCACGTGGATGATCATACACTAATCTCGTGACAGATCATGCACTGAATACGTGGCACTCATGCACTGATCACGTGGCTGATCATACTCTGCTCACGTAACTCTTGCACACATCACGTGGCTATCATGCACTGCTCACGTGGCTCGTCATGGAATGATCACGTAGCAACCATATACTGGTAACGTGACTGATCATGCAATGATCACGTAAATGATCATGCACTGTTCTCGTGACTGATCATGTACTGATCACGTGACTGATCATGCACTGACCACGTGGCTATCATGCTCTGCTCACGTGGCTGATCATGCACCCATCACGTAGCAACCATGTACTGGTCACGTGACTGATCATGCACTGATCACGTAATTGATCCTGCACTAATCACGTGGCTCATCATGCACTGATCACGTGGCTGATCACACATGTATCACGTGACTGATGATGCACTGATCCCGTGGCTCTCATGCACTGATCACATGGCTGTCATGCACTGATCACGTGGATATCATGCACTGATCATGTGGCTAATCACACACGTATCACATGACTGATCATGCACTGATCACGTGGCTATCATGCACTGATCACGTGGCTATCGTGCACTGATCACGTGGCTTATCAGGCAACGATCACGTAGCTACCATGTACTGGTCACGTAACTGATCATGCACTGAGCACGTAATTGATCATGCACTGATCATGTGGCTGATCATGCACTGATCACGTGGCTGATCATACACTGATCACATAACTGATAATGCACTGATCACGTGACTGATCATGCACTGATCACGTGGCTATCATGCACTGATCACTTGGCTGGTCATACACTGATCACGTGCCTGGTCATGCACTGATCACGTGACTGATCATGCACTGATCACGTGGCTATCATGCACTGCTCACGTGGCTGATCATGCCATGATCACGCAGCTACCATGTACTGGTCACATGACTGATCATGCACTGATCACGTGACTGATCATGCAGTGATCACGTGGCTATCATGCACTACTCACGTGGCTGATCATGCAATGATCATGTAGCTACCATGTACAGGTCACGTGAATGATCATACACCCATCAGGTGACTGATCATGCACTGATCACGTGGCTATCATGCACTGATCACGAGACTGATCATGCACTGATCACGTCTATATCATGCACTGATCACATGACTGCCCATGCACTGATCACGTGGATGATCATACACTTATCTTGTGACAGATCATGCACTGATCACGTGGCTGATCATGCACTGATACCGTGACTGAGCATGGACTGATCACATGACTATCATGTAGTGATCACGTGACTTAATGGCGCTGATCATGTGACTGATCATGCGCTGATCATGTTTGCTATCATACACTGATCATGTGCCTCTGGAGGCAATAAACAAAGAGCTGAGTAGGCACGAATCAAACAGTCAGCAGGCAATAATCATGGAACTCAGGTGTGAGGAATCATGCTGCTCAGCTGGCAATAATCAAGCAGCTGAGCAGGCAGGAATTACGCAGCACAGCTGGCAATTGTCAAGCAGATGACAGGCAGGAATCGTGCAGCTCAGCTGGCAATTGTCAAGCAGATGAGCAGACAGTAAACACGCAGCTCAGCAGGCCCAGATCACGTGACTGAGCATGCACTGTTCACGTGGCTGATCATACACTGATCACGTGATGATCATGCACTGATCACGTGGAATTCATGCACTGATCACGTGGCTGATCATACACTGTTCATGTGTCTGACCATGCACTGATCACGTGGCTGATCATGCACTGATCACGTGACTGATCATGCACTGATCACGTGGCTGATCATGCACTGATCACGTGACTGATCATGCACTGATCACGTGGCTGATCACACACGTATCACGTGACTGATCATGCACTGATCACGTGGCTGTCATGCACTGATCACGTGGCTATCATGCACTGATCACGTGGCTGATCACACACGATCACGTGACTGATCATGCACTGATCACGTGGCTATCATGCACTGATCACGTGGCTATCATGCACTGATCACGTGGCTGATCATGCAATGATCACGTAGCTATCATGTACTGATCACGTGACTGATCATGCACTGATCACGTAACTGATCATGCACTGATCACGTGGCTGATCATGCACTGATCACGTGGCTGATCATGCACTGATCACGTAACTGATCATGCACTGATCACGTGACTGATCATGCACTGATCACGTGGCTATCATGCACTGATCACGTGGCTGACATACACTGATCACGTGCCTGATCATGCACTGATCACGTGGCTGATCATGCACTGATCACGTGACTGATCATGCACTGATCACGTGGCTGATCATGCACTGATCACGTGGCTATCATGCACTGATCACGTGGCTGATCATGCATGATCACGCAGCTACCATGTACTGGTCACATGACTGATCATGCACTGATCACGTGACTGATCATGCACTGATCACGTGGCTATCATGCACTATCACGTGGCTGATCATGCAATGATCATGTAGCTACCATGTACTGGTCACGTGAATGATCATGCACCCATCACGTGACTGATCATGCACTGATCACGTGGCTATCATGCACTGATCACGTGACTGATCATGCACTGATCACGTCTATATCATGCACTGATCACATGACTGCCCATGCACTGATCACGTGGATGATCATGCACTGATCATGTGACAGATCATGCACTGATCACGTGGCTGATCACACACTGATCACGTGACTGATCATGCACTGATCACGTGGCTATCATGCACTGATCACGTGGCTATCATGCACTGATCACGTGGCTGATCATGCACTGATCACGTAGCTACCATGCACTGATCACGTGACTGATCATGCACTGATCACGTATTGATCATGCACTGATCACGTGGCTGATCATGCACTGATCACGTGGCTGATCATGCACTGATCACGTGACTGATCATGCACTGATCACGTGACTGATCATGCACTGATCACGTGGCTATCATGCACTGATCACGTGGATGATCATGCACTGATCACGTGCCTGATCATGCACTGATCACGTGGCTGATCATGCACTGATCACGTGACTGATCATGCACTGATCACGTGACTGATCATGCACTGATCACGTGGCTATCATGCACTGATCACGTGGCTGATCATGCCATGATCACGCAGCTACCATGCACTGATCACGTGACTGATCATGCACTGATCACGTGACTGATCATGCACTGATCACGTGGCTATCATGCACTGATCACGTGGCTGATCATGCACTGATCACGTAGCTACCATGTACTGATCACGTGACTGATCATGCACTGATCACGTGACTGATCATGCACTGATCACGTGACTGATCATGCACTGATCACGTGGCTATCATGCACTGATCACGTGGCTGATCATGCACTGATCACGTAGCAACCATGCACTGATCACGTGACTGATCATGCACTGATCACGTAATTGATCATGCACTGATCACGTGGCTCATCATGCACTGATCACGTGGCTGATCACACATGATCACGTGACTGATCATGCACTGATCACGTGGCTATCATGCACTGATCACGTGGATATCATGCACTGATCACGTGGCTGATCACACACGTATCACGTGACTGATCATGCACTGATCACGTGGCTATCATGCACTGATCACGTGGCTATCATGCACTGATCACGTGGCTGATCATGCAATGATCACGTAGCTACCATGTACTGATCACGTGACTGATCATGCACTGATCACGTAATTGATCATGCACTGATCACGTGGCTGATCATGCACTGATCACGTGGCTGATCATGCACTGATCACGTAACTGATCATGCACTGATCACGTGACTGATCATGCACTGATCACGTGGCTGATCATGCACTGATCACGTGACTGATCATGCACTGATCACGTGTCTGATCATGCACTGATCACGTGGCTATCATGCACTGCTCACGTGGCTGATCATGCATGATCACGCAGCTACCATGTACTGGTCACATGACTGATCATGCACTGATCACGTGACTGATCATGCAGTGATCACGTGGATATCATGAACTACTCACGTGGCTGATCATGCAATGATCATGTAGCTACCATGTACAGGTCACGTGAATGATCATACACCCATCAGGTGACTGATCATGCACTGATCACGTGGCTATCATGCACTGATCACGAGACTGATCATGCACTGATCACGTCTATATCATGCACTGATCACATGACTGCCCATGCACTGATCACGTGGATGATCATACACTAATCTTGTGACAGATCATGCACTGATCACGTGGCTGATCATGCACTGATACCGTGACTGAGCATGGACTGATCACATGACTATCATGTAGTGATCACGTGACTTAATGGCACTGATCATGTGACTGATCATGCGCTGATCATGTTTGCTATCATATACTGATCATGTGCCTCTGGAGGCAATAAACAAAGAGCTGAGTAGGCACGAATCAAACAGTCAGCAGGCAATAATCATGGAACTCAGGTGTGAGGAATCATGCTGCTCAGCTGGCAATAATCAAGCAGCTGAGCAGGCAGGAATTACGCAGCACAGCTGGCAATTGTCAAGCAGATGACAGGCAGGAATCGTGCAGCTCAGCTGGCAATTGTCAAGCAGATGAGCAGACAGTAATCACGCAGCTCAGCAGGCCCAGATCACGTGACTGAGCATGCACTGTTCACGTGGCTGATCATACACTGATCACGTGAAGATCATGCACTGATCACTTGGATATCATGCACTGATCACGAGGCTGATCATACACTGTTCACGTGTCTGACCATGCACTGATCACGTGGCTGATCATGCACTGATCACGTGACTGATCATGCACTGATCACGTGGCTGATCATGCACTGATCACGTGACTGATCATGCACTGATCACGTGGCTGATCACACACTGATCACGTGACTGATCATGCACTGATCACGTGGCTATCATGCACTGATCACGTGGCTATCATGCACTGATCACGTGGCTGATCATGCAATGATCACGTAGCTACCATGCACTGATCACGTGACTGATCATGCACTGATCACGTAACTGATCATGCACTGATCACGTGGCTGATCATGCACTGATCACGTGGCTGATCATGCACTGATCACGTGACTGATCATGCACTGATCACGTGGCTGATCATGCACTGATCACGTGACTGATCATGCACTGATCACGTGACTGATCATGCACTGATCACGTGGCTATCATGCACTGATCACGTGGCTGATCATGCCATGATCACGCAGCTACCATGTACTGGTCACGTGACTGATCATGCACTGATCACGTGACTGATCATGCACTGATCACGTGGCTATCATGCACTATCACGTGGCTGATCATGCAATGATCACGTAGCTACCATGTACTGGTCACGTGAATGATCATACACTGATCAGGTGACTGATCATGCACTGATCACGTGGCTATCATGCACTGATCACGTGACTGATCATGCACTGATCACGTCTATATCATGCACTGATCACATGACTGATCATGCACTGATCACGTGGATGATCATACACTAATCACGTGACAGATCATGCACTGATCACGTGGCTGATCATGCACTGATCACGTGGCTGATCATGCACTGATCACGTGGATATCATGCACTGATCACGTGGCTGATCACACTGATCACGTGACTGATCATGCACTGATCACGTGGCTATCATGCACTGATCACGTGGCTATCATGCACTGATCACGTGGCTGATCATGCAATGATCACGTAGCTACCATGCACTGATCACGTGACTGATCATGCACTGATCACGTGATTGATCATGCACTGATCACGTGGCTGATCATGCACTGATCACGTGGCTGATCATGCACTGATCACGTAACTGATCATGCACTGATCACGTGACTGATCATGCACTGATCACGTGGCTATCATGCACTGATCACGTGGCTGATCATACACTGATCACGTGCCTGATCATGCACTGATCACGTGGCTGATCATGCACTGATCACGTGACTGATCATGCACTGATCACGTGACTGATCATGCACTGATCACGTGGCTATCATGCACTGATCACGTGGCTGATCATGCATGATCACGCAGCTACCATGCACTGATCACGTGACTGATCATGCACTGATCACGTGACTGATCATGCACTGATCACGTGGCTATCATGCACTGATCACGTGACTGATCATGCACTGATCACGTGGATGATCATACACTAATCACGTGACAGATCATGCACTGATCACGTGGCACTCATGCACTGATCACGTGGCTGATCATACTCTGATCACGTAACTCATGCACACATCACGTGGCTATCATGCACTGCTCACGTGGCTGTCATGGAATGATCACGTAGCAACCATATACTGGTCACGTGACTGATCATGCACTGATCACGTAAATGATCATGCACTGTTCACGTGACTGATCATGCACTGATCACGTGACTGATCATGCACTGATCACGTGGCTATCATGCACTGCTCACGTGGCTGATCATGCAACGATCACGTAGCAACCATGTACTGGTCACGTGACTGATCATGCACTGATCACGTAATTGATCATGCACTGATCACGTGGCTCATCATGCACTGATCACGTGGCTGATCACACATGTATCACGTGACTGATCATGCACTGATCACGTGGCTCTCATGCACTGATCACGTGGCTGTCATGCACTGATCACGTGGATATCATGCACTGATCACGTGGCTGATCACACACGTATCACATGACTGATCATGCACTGATCACGTGGCTATCATGCACTGATCACGTGGCTATCATGCACTGATCACGTGGCTGATCATGCAATGATCACGTAGCTACCATGTACTGGTCACGTGACTGATCATGCACTGATCACGTAATTGATCATGCACTGATCATGTGGCTGATCATGCACTGATCACGTGGCTGATCATACACTGATCACGTAACTGATCATGCACTGATCACGTGACTGATCATGCACTGATCACGTGGCTATCATGCACTGATCACGTGGCTGATCATGCACTGATCACGTGCCTGATCATGCACTGATCACGTGACTGATCATGCACTGATCACGTGGCTATCATGCACTGCTCACGTGGCTGATCATGCCATGATCACGCAGCTACCATGTACTGGTCACATGACTGATCATGCACTGATCACGTGACTGATCATGCAGTGATCACGTGGCTATCATGCACTACTCACGTGGCTGATCATGCAATGATCATGTAGCTACCATGTACAGGTCACGTGAATGATCATACACCCATCAGGTGACTGATCATGCACTGATCACGTGGCTATCATGCACTGATCACGAGACTGATCATGCACTGATCACGTCTATATCATGCACTGATCACATGACTGCCCATGCACTGATCACGTGGATGATCATACACTAATCTTGTGACAGATCATGCACTGATCACGTGGCTGATCATGCACTGATACCGTGACTGAGCATGGACTGATCACATGACTATCATGTAGTGATCACGTGACTTAATGGCGCTGATCATGTGACTGATCATGCGCTGATCATGTTTGCTATCATATACTGATCATGTGCCTCTGGAGGCAATAAACAAAGAGCTGAGTAGGCACGAATCAAACAGTCAGCAGGCAATAATCATGGAACTCAGGTGTGAGGAATCATGCTGCTCAGCTGGCAATAATCAAGCAGCTGAACAGGCAGGAATTACGCAGCACAGCTGGCAATTGTCAAGCAGATGACAGGCAGGAATCGTGCAGCTCAGCTGGCAATTGTCAAGCAGATGAGCAGACAGTAATCACGCAGCTCAGCAGGCCCAGATCACGTGACTGAGCATGCACTGTTCACGTGGCTGATCATACACTGATCACGTGATGATCATGCACTGATCACTTGGATATCATGCACTGATCACGTGGCTGATCATACACTGATCACGTGCCTGATCATGCACTGATCACGTGGCTGATCATGCACTGATCACGTAATGATCATGCACTGATCACGTGGCTATCATGCACTGATCACGTGGCTGATCATGCACTGTTCACGTGGCTGATCATGCACTGATCACGTGACTGATCATGCACTGATCACGTGGCTATCATGCACTGATCACGTGGCTGAACATACACTGATCACGTGCTGTCATGCACTGATCACGTGGCTGATCATGCACTGATCACGTGATGATCATGCACTGATCACGTGGCTATCATGCACTGATCACGTGGCTGATCATGCACTGATCACGTGACTGATCATGCACTGATCACGTGGCTGATCATGCACTGATCACGTAACTGATCATGCACTGATCACGTGGCTATCATGCACTGATCACGTGGCTGATCATGCACTGATCACGTGGCTGATCATGCACTGTCACGTGACTGATCATGCACTGATCACGTGGCATCATGCACTGATCACGTGGCTGATCATGCACTGATCACGTGACTCATGCACTGATCACGTGGCTATCATGCACTGATCACGTGGCTGTCATGCACTGATCACGTAGCTATCATGCACTGATCACGTGACTGATCATGCACTGATCACGTGGCTGATCATGCACTGATCACGTGACTGATCATGCACTGATCACGTGACTGATCATGCACTGATCACGTGGCTGATCATGCACTGATCACGTGGCTGATCATGCACTGATCACGTGGCTGATCATGCACTGATCACGTGACTGATCATGCACTGATCACGTGGCTGATCATGCACTGATCACGTGGCTGATCATGCACTGATCACGTGGCTATCATGCACTGATCACGTGGCTGATCACACACTGATCACGTGACTGATCATGCACTGATCACGTGGCTATCATGCACTGATCACGTGGCTATCATGCACTGATCACGTGGCTGATCATGCACTGATCACGTAGCTACCATGCACTGATCACGTGACTGATCATGCACTGATCACGTAACTGATCATGCACTGATCACGTGGCTGATCATGCACTGATCACGTGGCTGATCATGCACTGATCACGTAACTGATCATGCACTGATCACGTGACTGATCATGCACTGATCACGTGGCTGATCATGCACTGATCACGTGACTGATCATGCACTGATCACGTGGCTGATCATGCACTGATCACGTGGCTATCATGCACTGATCACGTGACTGATCATGCACTGATCACGTCTATATCATGCACTGATCACATGACTGCCCATGCACTGATCACGTGGCTGATCATACACTAATCACGTGACAGATCATGCACTGATCACGTGGCTGATCATGCACTGATCACGTGGCTGATCATGCACTGATCACGTGGATATCATGCACTGATCACGTGGCTGATCACACACGTATCACGTGACTGATCATGCACTGATCACGTGGCTATCATGCACTGATCACGTGGCTATCATGCACTGATCACGTGGCTGATCATGCAATGATCACGTAGCTACCATGTACTGGTCACGTGACTGATCATGCACTGATCACGTAATTGATCATGCACTGATCATGTGGCTGATCATGCACTGATCACGTGGCTGATCATACACTGATCACGTAACTGATCATGCACTGATCACGTGACTGATCATGCACTGATCACGTGGCTATCATGCACTGATCACGTGGCTGACATACACTGATCACGTGCCTGATCATGCACTGATCACGTGGCTGATCATGCACTGATCACGTGACTGATCATGCACTGATCACGTGTCTGATCATGCACTGATCACGTGGCTATCATGCACTGCTCACGTGGCTGATCATGCCATGATCACGCAGCTACCATGCACTGATCACATGACTGATCATGCACTGATCACGTGACTGATCATGCACTGATCACGTCTATATCATGCACTGATCACGTGACTGATCATGCACTGATCACGTGGATGATCATACACTGATCTTGTGACAGATCATGCACTGATCACGTGGCACTCATGCACTGATCACGTGGCTGATCATACTCTGCTCACGTAACTCTTGCACACATCACGTGGCTATCATGCACTGCTCACGTGGCTCGTCATGGAATGATCACGTAGCAACCATATACTGGTCACGTGACTGATCATGCAAAGATCACGTAAATGATCATGCACTGTTCACGTGACTGATCATGTACTGATCACGTGACTGATCATGCACTGATCACGTGGCTATCATGCACTGCTCACGTGGCTGATCATGCAACGATCACGTAGCAACCATGTACTGGTCACGTGACTGATCATGCACTGATCACGTAATTGATCCTGCACTGATCACGTGGCTCATCATGCACTGATCACGTGGCTGATCACACATGTATCACGTGACTGATCATGCACTGATCACGTGGCTCTCATGCACTGATCACGTGGCTGTCATGCACTGATCACGTGGATATCATGCACTGATCACGTGGCTGATCACACACGTATCACATGACTGATCATGCACTGATCACGTGGCTATCATGCACTGATCACGTGGCTATCATGCACTGATCACGTGGCTGATCAGGCAATGATCACGTAGCTACCATGTACTGGTCACGTGACTGATCATGCACTGATCACGTAATTGATCATGCACTGATCACGTGGCTGATCATGCACTGATCACGTGGCTGATCATACACTGATCACATGACTGATCATGCACTGATCACGTGACTGATCATGCACTGATCACGTGGCTATCATGCACTGATCACGTGGCTGATCATGCACTGATCACGTGCCTGATCATGCACTGATCACGTGACTGATCATGCACTGATCACGTGGCTATCATGCACTGCTCACGTGGCTGATCATGCCATGATCACGCAGCTACCATGTACTGGTCACATGACTGATCATGCACTGATCACGTGACTGATCATGCAGTGATCACGTGGCTATCATGAACTACTCACGTGGCTGATCATGCAATGATCATGTAGCTACCATGTACAGGTCACGTGAATGATCATACACCCATCAGGTGACTGATCATGCACTGATCACGTGGCTATCATGCACTGATCACGAGACTGATCATGCACTGTTCACGTCTATATCATGCACTGATCACATGACTGCCCATGCACTGATCACGTGGATGATCATACACTAATCTTGTGACAGATCATGCACTGATCACGTGGCTGATCATGCACTGATACCGTGACTGAGCATGGACTGATCACATGACTATCATGTAGTGATCACGTGACTTAATGGCGCTGATCATGTGACTGATCATGCGCTGATCATGTTTGCTATCATATACTGATCATGTGCCTCTGGAGGCAATAAACAAAGAGCTGAGTAGGCACGAATCAAACAGTCAGCAGGCAATAATCATGGAACTCAGGTGTGAGGAATCATGCTGCTCAGCTGGCAATAATCAAGCAGCTGAACAGGCAGGAATTACGCAGCACAGCTGGCAATTGTCAAGCAGATGACAGGCAGGAATCGTGCAGCTCAGCTGGCAATTGTCAAGCAGATGAGCAGACAGTAATCACGCAGCTCAGCAGGCCCAGATCACGTGACTGAGCATGCACTGTTCACGTGGCTGATCATACACTGATCACGTGATGATCATGCACTGATCACTTGGATATCATGCACTGATCACGTGGCTGATCATACACTGATCACGTGCCTGATCATGCACTGATCACGTGGCTGATCATGCACTGATCACGTGATGATCATGCACTGATCACGTGGCATCATGCACTGATCACGTGGCTGATCATGCACTGTTCACGTGGCTGATCATGCACTGATCACGTGACTGATCATGCACTGATCACGTGGCTATCATGCACTGATCACGTGGCTGACATACACTGATCACGTGCTTGTCATGCACTGATCACGTGGCTGATCATGCACTGATCACGTGATGATCATGCACTGATCACGTGGATATCATGCACTGATCACGTGCTGATCATACACTGATCACGTGTCTGATCATGCACTGATCACGTGGCTGATCATGCACTGATCACGTAACTGATCATGCACTGATCACGTGGCTATCATGCACTGATCACGTGGCTGATCATGCACTGTCACGTGGCTGATCATGCACCTGTCACGTGACTATCATGCACTGATCACGTGGCATCATGCACTGATCACGTGGCTGATCATGCACTGCTCACGTAACTCATGCACTGATCACGTGGCTATCATGCACTGATCACGTGGCTGTCATGCACTGATCACGTAGCAACCATGCACTGATCACGTGACTGATCATGCACTGATCACGTGGCTGATCATGCACTGATCACGTGACTGATCATGCACTGATCACGTGACTGATCATGCACTGATCACGTGGCTGATCATGCACTGATCACGTGGCTGATCATGCACTGATCACGTGGCTGATCACACATGTATCACGTGACTGATCATGCACTGATCACGTGGCTATCATGCACTGATCACGTGGCTGATCATGCACTGATCACGTGGCTATCATGCACTGATCACGTGGCTGATCACACACTGATCACGTGACTGATCATGCACTGATCACGTGGCTATCATGCACTGATCACGTGGCTATCATGCACTGATCACGTGGCTGATCATGCACTGATCACGTAGCTACCATGCACTGATCACGTGACTGATCATGCACTGATCACGTAACTGATCATGCACTGATCACGTGGCTGATCATGCACTGATCACGTGGCTGATCATGCACTGATCACGTAACTGATCATGCACTGATCACGTGACTGATCATGCACTGATCACGTGGCTGATCATGCACTGATCACGTGACTGATCATGCACTGATCTCGTGTCTGATCATGAACTGATCACGTGGCTATCATGCACTGCTCACGTGGCTGATCATGCGATGATCACGCAGCTACCATGTACTGGTCACATGACTGATCATGCACTGATCACGTGACTGATCATGCAGTGATCACGTGGCTATCATGAACTACTCACGTGGCTGATCATGCAATGATCATGTAGCTACCATGTACAGGTCACGTGAATGATCATACACCCTTCAGTTGACTGATCATGCACTGATCACGTGGCTATCATGCACTGATCACGAGACTGATCAAGCACTGTTCACGTCTATATCATGCACTGATCACATGATGCCCATGCACTGATCACGTGGATGATCATACACTAATCTTGTGACAGATCATGCACTGATCACGTGGCTGATCATGCACTGATACCGTGACTGAGCATGGACTGATCACATGACTATCATGTAGTGATCACGTGACTTAATGGCACTGATCATGTGACTGATCATGCGCTGATCATGTTTGCTATCATACAGTGATCATGTGCCTCTGGAGGCAATAAACAAAGAGCTGAGTAGGCACGAATCAAACAGTCAGCAGGCAATAATCATGGAACTCAGGTGTGAGGAATCATGCTGCTCAGCTGGCAATAATCAAGCAGCTGAGCAGGCAGGAATTACGCAGCACAGCTGGCAATTGTCAAGCAGATGACAGGCAGGAGTCGTGCGGCTCAGCTGGCAATTGTCAAGCAGATAAGCAGACAGTAATCACGCAGCTCAGCAGGCCCAGATCACGTGACTCAGCATGCACTGTTCACGTGGCTGATCATACACTGATCACGTGATGATCATGCACTGATCACTTGGATATCATGCACTGATCACGTGGCTGATCATACACTGTTCACGTGTCTGACCATGCACTGATCACGTCTATATCATGCACTGATCACGTGACTGCCCGTGCACTGATCACGTGGCTGATCATGCACTGATCACGTGGCTGATCATGCACTGATCACGTGGCTGATCATGCACTGATCACGTGGCTATCATGCACTGATCACGTGGATATCATGCACTGATCACGTGGCTGATCACACACGTATCACGTGACTGATCATGCACTGATCACGTGGCTATCATGCACTGATCACGTGCTGATCATGCACTGATCACGTGGCTGATCATGCAATGATCACGTAGCTACCATGCACTGATCACGTGACTGATCATGCACTGATCACGTGACTGATCATGCACTGATCACGTGGCTGATCATGCACTGATCACGTGGCTGATCATGCACTGATCACGTGGCTGATCATGCACTGATCACGTGGATCATGCACTGATCACGTGGATATCATGCACTGATCACGTGGCTGGACATGCACTGATCACGTGCCTGATCATGCACTGATCACGTGGCTGATCATGCACTGATCACGTGACTGATCATGCACTGATCACGTGGCTGATCATGCACTGATCACGTGGCTATCATGCACTGATCACGTGGCTGATCATGCATGATCACGTAGCTATCATGTACTGATCACGTGACTGATCATGCACTGATCACGTGACTGATCATGCACTGATCACGTCTATGATCATGCACTGATCACGTGACTGATCATGCACTGATCACGTGGCTGATCATGCACTGATCACGTGACTGATCATGCACTGATCACGTGGCATCATGCACTGATCACGTGGCTGATCATACACTGATCACGTAACTCATGCACAGATCACGTGGCTATCATGCACTGCTCACGTGCTCGTCATGGAATGATCACGTGGCAACCATATACTGGTCACGTGACTGATCATGCAAAGATCACGTAAATGATCATGCACTGATCACGTGACTGATCATGCACTGATCACGTGACTGATCATGCACTGATCACGTGGCTATCATGCACTGCTCACGTGGCTGATCATGCAACGATCACGTAGCAACCATGTACTGGTCACGTGACTGATCATGCACTGATCACGTAACTGATCATGCACTGATCACGTGGCTCATCATGCACTGATCACGTGGCTGATCACACATGTATCACGTGACTGATCATGCACTGATCACGTGGCTATCATGCACTGATCACGTGGCTGTCATGCACTGATCACGTGGATATCATGCACTGATCACGTGTCTGATCACACACGTATCACATGACTGATCATGCACTGATCACGTGGCTATCATGCACTGATCACGTGGCTATCATGCACTGATCACGTGGCTGATCATGCAACTGATCACGTAGCTACCATGCACTGATCACGTGACTGATCATGCACTGATCACGTGATTGATCATGCACTGATCATGTGGCTGATCATGCACTGATCACGTGGCTGATCATACACTGATCACGTAACTGATCATGCACTGATCACGTGACTGATCATGCACTGATCACGTGGCTATCATGCACTGATCACGTGGCTGGACATACACTGATCACGTGCCTGATCATGCACTGATCACGTGACTGATCATGCACTGATCACGTGGCTATCATGTACTGCTCACGTGGCTGATCATGCCATGATCACGCACCTACCATGTACTGGTCACATGACTGATCATGCACTGATCACGTGACTGTTCATGCAGTGATCACGTGGCTATCATGAACTACTCACGTGGCTGATCATGCAATGATCATGTAGCTACCATGTACAGGTCACGTGAATGATCATACACCCATCAGGTGACTGATCATGCACTGATCACGTGGCTATCAAGCACTGATCACGAGACTGATCATGCACTGTTCACGTCTATATCATGCACTGATCACATGACTGCCCGTGCACTGATCACGTGGATGATCATACACTAATCTTGTGACAGATCATGCACTGATCACGTGGCTGATCATGCACTGATACCGTGACTGAGCATGGACTGATCACATGACTATCATGTAGTGATCACGTGACTTAATGGCGCTGATCATGTGACTGATCATGCGCTGATCATGTTGCTATCATACACTGATCATGTGCCTCTGGAGGCAATAAACAAAGAGCTGAGTAGGCACGAATCAAACAGTCAGCAGGCAATTATCATGGAACTCAGGTGTGAGGAATCATGCTGCTCAGCTGGCAATAATCAAGCAGCTGAACAGGCAGGAATTACGCAGCACAGCTGGCAATTGTCAAGCAGATGACAGGCAGGAATCGTGCAGCTCAGCTGGCAATTGTCAAGCAGATGAGCAGACAGTAATCACGCAGCTCAGCAGGCCCAGATCACGTGACTGAGCATGCACTGTTCACGTGGCTGATCATACACTGATCACGTGATGATCATGCACTGATCACGTGGATATCATGCACTGATCACGTGGCTGATCATACACTGATCACGTGGCTGATCATGCACTGATCACGTGGCTGATCATGCACTGATCACGTGCTGATCATGCACTGATCACGTGGCTATCATGCACTGATCACGTGGCTGATCATGCACTGATCACGTGACTGATCATGCACTGATCACGTGACTGATCATGCACTGATCACGTGGCTATCATGCACTGATCACTTGGCTGACATACACTGATCACGTGCCTGATCATGCACTGATCACGTGGCTGATCATGCACTGATCACGTGACTGATCATGCACTGATCACGTGGCTGATCATGCACTGATCACGTGACTGATCATGCACTGATCACGTGGCTGAT
This sequence comes from Bos javanicus, assembly GCF_032452875.1. Lineage (NCBI taxonomy): Eukaryota > Metazoa > Chordata > Mammalia > Artiodactyla > Bovidae > Bos > Bos javanicus. The sequence goes on along the minus strand of NW_026894139.1, from coordinate 454 downwards.
CATGCACTGATCACGTGGCTGATCATGCACTGATCACGTGGCTGATCATGCACTGATCACGTGACTGATCATGCACTGATCACGTGGCTGATCATGCACTGATCACGTGACTGATCATGCACTGATCACGTGGCTGATCATGCACTGTCACGTGACATATCATGCATTGACACGTGTCATCATGCACTGATCACGTGGCTGATCATACACTGATCACGTGAATCATGCACTGATCACGTGGCTATCATGCACTGCTCACGTGGCTGTCATGCAATGATCACGGGCAACCATATACTGGTCACGTGACTGATCATGCACTGATCACATAACTGATCATGCACTGATCACATGACTGATCATGCACTGGTCACGTGACTGATCATGCACTGATCACGTAATTGATCATGCACTGATCACGTGGCTATCATGCACTGATCACGTGGCTGATCACACA